>NW_020954587.1:2057386-2058333 GCF_900497805.2 Vombatus ursinus | reverse complement strand
TTCATTTTCAACTCACCCTGTGCCCTCTATCTATATCTATCTATCTATCTATCTATCTATCTATCTATCTATCTATCTATCTATCTATCTACATACAGATATTTTTTCCCTCCAACTACCCTAATACTGACAAAGGTCTCATGAATTATAAATATTATGTTTCCATGCAGGAATGTAAACAGTTCAACCTTAATAAGTCTCTTATGATTTCTCTTTCCTTTTTACCTCTTCATGTTGCACTTGAGTCTTATATTTGAAAGTCAAATTTTCTATTTAGCTCTGATCTTTTCATCAAGAATGCTTGAAAGTCCTCTATTTCACTGAATATCCATTTTTCCCCCTAAAGGATTATACTCAGTTTTGCTGGATAGGTGATTCTTGGTTGTAATCCTATCTTCTTTGCCCTCTGGAATATTATATTCCAAGCACTGCGGTCCCTTAATATAGAAGCTGCTAAATATTGTGTTATCCTGATTGTGTTTCCACAATACTTGAATTGTTTCCTTCTGGCTGCTTGTAATATTTTCTCCTTGACCTGGGAACTCTGGAATTTGGCTCCAATATTCCTAGGAGTTTTCTGTTGGGGATCTCTTTCAGGAGATCGGTGGATTCTTTCAATTTCTATTTTGCCCTCTGGTTCTAATATAGCAGGGGAGTTTTCCTTGATAATTTCTTGAAAGATGATGTCTAGGCTCTTTTATTGATCATGGCTTTCAGATAGCCCAACAATTTTAAAATTCTCTCTCCTGGATCTATTTTCCAATCAGTTGTTTTTCCAATGAGATATTTCACATTGTTTTCTAATTTTTAATTCTTTTGGATTTGTTTTACAGTGTCTTGATTTCTCATAAAGTCACTCGCTTCCAATTGCTCTATTCTAATTTTTAAGGAAGTATTTTCTTCAGTAAGCTTTTGGACTTCCTTTTCCATTTGGCCAATTTTGCTTA
>NW_020954587.1:1970202-2057286 GCF_900497805.2 Vombatus ursinus | reverse complement strand
CTATTCTAATTTTTAAGGAAGTATTTTCTTCAGTAAGCTTTTGGACTTCCTTTTCCATTTGGCCAATTTTGCTTTTCAGGGCATTCTTCTCCTCATTGGCTTTTTGGACCTCTTTTGCCATTTGGGTTAGGCTATTTTTTAAGGTGTTATTTTCTTCAGTATTTTTTTTGGGTCTCCTTTAGCAAGCTGTTGACTTGTTTTTCATTATTTTCTTGCATGACTCTTATTTCTCTTCCCAGTTTTTCCCCTACTTCTCTTACTTGCTTCTCAAAATCCTTTTTGCACTCTTCCAAGGCCTGGGACTGATTTATATTTTTCTTGGAGGCTTTGGATGTAGGAGCTTTGACTTTGTTGTCTTCTTCTATGTTTTGATCTTCTTTGTTACCAAAAAAAGATTCTATGGTCTGACACTTCTTGTGAGGTTTGGTCATGATTCCAGCCAATTATTTGAGTTATAATAAACTCTTTATTAAGGTAGAGGCTTGCTTCCAATGTGGAGAATGTACTGTCCCAAGCTTTGTTTAGTATAGCTGTTTTCAGAGATACTTCTAAGGACCTGTAAATTTTCAGTTCTTCCAAGGTGGTATGATAAGGGGTGAAGTGTTTGTTTACTCCTTTCCTGGTCTGTGATCTGGTCTACGAGTGACCACAAGCACTCTTTTCTGTCTTGGAACTGTGAGGAGGATTCTCTGTCCACCACCACTATAAGCTCACCACGCCAGCGCTCCTCCTCATCCCAGGACCGTCACTCAGAACTGTGACCCAGATCCAAGCATGAGCAAAGCAAGAGATTCCTGCCTCAGCTCCGGCAAAGAGATCCCTGCAATCTCCTTCTGATCAGCCACTTGGTTCCCTCTCAGTCTGTAGGCCGGAAGCTCAGGAAGCAACTGCTGCCCCGGAGCTGTGCTTGGGAACTGGGGCTGAGACCTAGCTTCTCTCTCACCGCAGAAACAGACTTTTCCCACTGACCTTCTAAGTTGTCTTTGTTGTTCCTGTTGAGAAGTCTGGAAACCGCCACAGCTGCCGGCTATTCAGTCTTCTGAGGCCTGCTCCAGGTTCGATGCGGCCTGCACGCCCACAGCGAGCTGTGCTCCTCTCCCCACCCAGTGCAATATACCTTTCTGATCAACCATCCAGGTTGTCTTGGGCAGGAAATTTGTTTCTCTCTGTCTTTTTGTGGGTTCTGCTGCTTTAGGATTTGTTTAGAACCATTTTTTTATAGGTATTTGGAGGGGTTTGGGGGAGAGCTCAAGGAAGTCACTGCTTTCACTCTGCCATCTTGGCTCCACCCCCCAAGATCCCTTTAGCTTTGATCCTCCACCTCATCATCATGCTTTGCCTTTCTGGTGAGTAGAACCAAGAACTCCAAACTTCCCTTTAAGGAGGGAGTTCAGCTCAGATATCTCCTCATTTCTTGCCTATTTTGGGGCTTCATTGACTGATTTCTCCACAAAGTTTCCTGAATAGAGTACTGTCTGCCCTATACCCCATCACTTTTCAGCTTTCTTTTGTACTTGGCTTTACCTATTAAATTGTAAGTTCTTTGATAGTAGGGTCTGTTATTTATTTATTTAACATTTAACAAAATAGGTTTATTCAATAATAGCATGAAAGGAATGTCCAGCAGCTCCTCTTGCTTCCAATTCCTCCTCCCTCTATCCTATACTTGGTCAGAAGGGTGTATTGAGTCACACACTTATGAGAAGTCCTCTCCTCTCTGTTTGGAGGACTCGAAGTGCAGAGTACTCTCCTCAATCAATGCCTTCCTTTATAGAGGGCAGAAATGGGACTCTTAGATCCCTCCACTTTGCATCTGCTGTCCTGCCTCATTTCAACTCCATGGAACAATATAAACCCCTGCAAGGGCTTTCTTTCTTTTTATTAATTATATGTCCAGATTTTAGTACAGTTCCTGGCTTATTATATACATGTTTATTGGACTGCATTGGTCCATCAAACCAGAGGAGCCTGACTACTAGTGCACTTGGTTTTTATGTCTTAAGCAACTAGGAAGCTACTAAATATTGGAGTCTTCGTCCTGTGGTCTAGAGAGTCTTTTTGTTAAAATTCAATAAGTTTTTATTGATGTTTTCTGTTCTTACATCACTATAATTATCCCTAAGTATCCCTTCTCCTGCTTCAAGAGCGCAATCCTATATAACAAGTAGTATTTTTTTTAGAGATGAAAAAAAAATCAGCACAACTGATCAATACATTGAAAAAGTCTGAAAACATGTGCAATGTATAAAATCTCTGGACTCCCCCACCTCCACAAAAGGGTAGGTTGGGAGTGTCTTCTCATTTCTCTTCATTCAAGTCTTGCTTGATCCTTTTAATTTTGTTATTTACTTTTGAGATTTTGCTGTGACAGTCTTTTTTTTTCTCCTTCATATTTGTATCCCTATCACTTAGCACAGTGCCTGGCATAGAGTTGTGCTAAATAGATGTTTATTGATTGACTGCTTTGGTGACTACAGGTCTAAATTATATGCAGGATGTATCATGTATACATTTCATAGTAGCATATGCACATTTGTAAAACAAGAGTAAATAATCATAGAACTAATAACAATGGTAGAACTACTAAACAACATGATAGGTCAAACAGAAAAAATAAGCAATATTATTAACTGAATGGAGCTGCAAAAAAAGGTATATGATAGCAATACAAAGAAAAAAACATGACATGAAAATAAAATAAAAAGATGTATACTTAAATAACACATACAACTATGAACATAGGTAATTATGTTCAAAGTATACATTATAAGAGTAAATATTAGCATTATCTGGCTCCATGTATAACTTTCCTCAGTTTTACCTGGGACATAGTAAATTATTATAGTCACAGAGCAGATAATCCTAACCGTCCTTTGTTATGCTTATCTCTCTGTCCAGTACCTGTGATAGTTAGTGATGTTGTCTGATCATAGTTCTCATCAGAATGGTAGTTGTATCCACCTAAATCTGATCCAAAAAAGGGCCCAGGATGGCTAATAATGTTATTATTTTCTGAGGGAATTCAATTCCTTAGTTAAAGCTGTTGCTGTTATTGTTGAATCATTTCAGGCATGTCTAACTCTCTGTGACCCCATTTGGATTTTTCTTGGCAAAAATACTAGATTGGTTTGGTTTGCCATTTTCTTCTCTGACTCATTTTATAGATGAGGAAACTGAGGCAAGCGGGGTTAAGTGACTTGCTCAGGGTCACACAGCTAGTAAGCGTCTGAGGCTAGATTTGAACTTAGGTCCTCCTGACTCCTGGGCCAGTGCTCTATCCACTGGGCCGCCTGGCTGCTAAAGTACCAGGTAGAAAAGGTGTTGCTGCTTGATTGACAGGCTATTTGAGTTGGTTATAGGGGTACAGTATGTAGGATCTTCTTCACTTTAAACATCTCCTTTTGATCCCTTATTTGCATCAGACAAATTTTGACTGGCAGGCAACTTCCTTTACATACGTGTCTACTGAGGCAAATAGCTCCCAGTTTCAACATACCCATTTGGAAAACCAACTAACTCAAATTGGTAAATAAGTGATCATATAGCATTGTCTTTACCGGACATCTCAGGAGTTACTTTGTAAACAGGTAAGTTGCCCAGCCTCTCCACAACTAGGCATGGAGTAGCTGTCCATTGAGCAGGTAGGTGGCACCATAGTGCATAGAGTGCTGGGCCTGGAGTCAGGAAGACTCATCTTGGTGAGTTAAAATCTGGCCTCAGACACTTACTAGCTGTGTGACCCTGAGCAAGTCACTTAACCCTGTTTGCCTTGGTTTCCTCATCTATAAAATGAAACAGAGAAGGAAATGGCAAACCACTGCAGTATCTTAGCCAAGAAAACTTCAGATGGGGTCATGAAATATTGGACACAACTGAAAATGACTGAACAATAAAAAGTTTTCCATTGGTCTAACTTATATATCATAGGAATGTCATTATTTCATAGTTGGATTCTGTCCCTTTGTTAAAAGTCCTAATGATGAACATGAGCTTCTTAGGGTTATTTATTTTTTTCAGCATTATTGCTGACAGATGATAAGACTAGGTAGTAAGCTACTTCCAGGTTTGTCCTCTATGAGAGACACAATGGATATGAATGTCTGCAGTCTCTCCTTTCTCAGAGACCACAAAGCACAGGTCTACAGGTAGGCATGGCTTGTATCCAAATATTCGTAGAATATGCAGTTAGTGGCATTATTCTTGGTGGTGTTGTATGCATGGGCATGCTGACTCCACTGAGATTTTTATTCTAGTCTCACTATTTCTAATATATTTATTGGAGTATACCCTAAATGTTAAGGTTGCAAGTCCCCTTCAAAGTATAAGGTGTTGTTCTAGACTCTTTGATGCCAGCAAAAACAAACATCTCTTTGAGCATCATATTTTTAATTTCTCTACCATGGTCTGAATGGATACCCACCTGTTATTTCTCACTGACTGCCCACTTCAAAGCCAGAAACTCCAGCCTCTGGGGAGTGTGATGGTTCTCACAGTCAATTGCATCACTGATGCAAAAAGAAACTGGTTTCATGTGACCCTCCTGATACAGTTCTGCTCCTAAGCTGTCTACTTCTTCCAAGCTTCTGTATATAGGACAAAAAGCTTACATGCATAGGCCGGTACATGTGAGGCAGCTGACCAAGACATATCTGTCTGACCAATGGTCTCTAAAGGTCTTTTTGAGTGCTAAACAACTTTGTTGTCTTTTTTTTTGTTTGTTTCTGCACTTCTTCAAACACGTACATATGAGTGAGGCCATTTGGTATTTTAACAATAACAGTGTAGTTTTTAACAAATGTTTAATAGTAACTGCCAAATCTGAGAAAAGTCCTCAGATCTTGAAGGATTTCTAGTCTTGGCTATGCCATGAGTACTTCTCTGGGTCAGCATTCAAACTCTGTTGTGATATAATACTTGATAGAAGCTCTACAAAACTGGAACTTGTCAAGTGAAAGTATCAGGCCACTTTCCTCTAACAGATCCTACCTTTTCCTCCTGTCTTTCCTCCTGAGTCTCCCTGGGTCTTCCCAAACACAATGATGCCATTAAGGTAAACCAACACTTGAAGATTATTCATGTCACTAACAATTTTTTTCCATCAGTCTTTGGAAGATAGGAGGTGCCCTTGAGATGTTTCAAGGCATATGTTAGAACTGGCAAAATCTGTCTAGACAGAGAAAAGCTGTCTTTTCTTTATGTTTTTCTGCTCTAGGAATCTGGTAATCACCACTGTATAAATACAATAGAGAAAACCTTTGGCTGCCTAACAGGGCATCTTGAATACTTGACATGTTGTATTATTCTACTTTTTTTCTCTAGTTTAAAGTCCAATAGCCTACAAATACACATACCTTTTTATTCTTTGGTGCCACCATTATGCGTGATGCATAGAGGCCAATTAGGTTCAGTGATGATACCATTCACCAGCAGGTTCTTGGGATGTTCTCTGAAGCCATCCATTCCAGACAAAGATTTTTTTTAGATCTTTCCTAGAAGGGTTGAGTCAGTGAACATGATCCTGTGGGTTGCTGCCTGTGTATATCCCACATCCCACTCATGCAGTTAGAGCACATCTATCCTCTTACAGAGCTTCATCTTAGCTACTTGTTCTATTCCTCTGGTACAGGGAAAGACCTCTAGGTCAAATATCTTAGAATCTACCTCATTGGCTGGAGAGTGAGGAGTGATCTTTTGTTGGTGATCACTGTCATGCATCACTTTATCCTCCTTTATGCTTCAGCATCAGCTGCATGCAGAATTAAAATGTGCAGATGTTACTCACAGCCCATTGTCTGGTGTATCCTGCTACTATTCTGAATATACTGGAATTGGTTCCACTTAGAGCTAACACTCCATTAACACAGAAAGGGACTGGACAAACCAAGGCCAGAATGTCCATTATTTTGTTGACACAGGCAATGGGCAATATTTTCAAGAAATCCTAAAGACATCTCAATGTATCTCAAATATGTATAGTTTTTGTTACTCAGTCCAAGACCAAGATCTCTTAAAAAGGCCATAAGTATGAAATCCCAAGTATCCATATAGAAAAGGGTCAGTAGAAATTGCAGATTTCATTGCCATTGCTTCCTGGAACTAGAGAAATCTCTTTCCTGGGCTCCATTTCTGTTTCCCTGATGCTAATCCTTATAGACATCAGCCTTTGAAGTACCAAGGTCCCATTCTCCTTTGGAGTACATTTCACTTGTGTATGGCCATTCCTTTCAGAGGTGTAATGGAACTCAAGCTTCCCTCCTTGTTCTTTCTTACATGACAGCGAATATACATTATTTTGTTGTGATCCTCAATCCCTTGCTCAGTAATAATAATATTAATAGCAACAACAAGAATTTACATAGTGCTTTAAGATTTCAAAGCAATGTAAACATATTACTTTTCCATAGCTCAGATTTCCTGTTGACCTTTATGTGGAATCTCAGAAGCCATACAAAC
The DNA here is from genome assembly GCF_900497805.2 of Vombatus ursinus. Lineage (NCBI taxonomy): Eukaryota > Metazoa > Chordata > Mammalia > Diprotodontia > Vombatidae > Vombatus > Vombatus ursinus. Next base: position 2,050,833 of record NW_020954587.1, on the reverse strand, counting down.
TGTGAAACAGTCTCTCTCATCATAAATTTTCTGATAAAATCAGTGCCATGTATGTATGTATGTATGTATGTATGTATGTATGTATTTATTTATTCATATATTGATTGATTGATTGATTTCCTCTTCTTTTATGATTATCTTCTCTTAATTGCCTGTGACTATTTTCCAGCAAGATGATAGATACCCTTTTAATATTTGGGAATGTGACTTGTAATTTGAAACTTCATTATGTGTAAGTATACATACATTTTCATTTTCACAGGTAACCTTTACCTACCTAATGTTGGATTTCTTGTTTGAGTGATATAATAGGGAAAATTTACCTAAGAGCTGACACTAATAGATAGAATTTTGTTTCAAAGAAGACTATTATTGTTTGCCCAAAAGTAAATATTTTTCTTCTGTGACTGTTCTACTCAGATGCGTAAATAAGTGTGATAGTTTAGGAGCAATGCATTACTATGTTAGTATCATGATGATTCAATATGTAGGATGCCATTGCACTGGAATTTACAAAGCAAGGAATTTATCCTATGTACATGCAATTAAATTTGAACTTAGAGGATTTGCTCTTGTCATGATAATTATATGGCCACTTCAGAGGCTGTGTCCCCTTGAGCAAGTCAACTAATTTCTCTCGGTTTCATTTTCCTTTTATGTTAAATGAAGGGTTCAGATTGAACAAGTTCTAAGGTCACTTTCAGTTCTATGATTTTGGGATTCTATAATTTTGGTGCCCAGAAAATGGAGACAGAACTTAAATTTTAAGAAATGAAAATCAACAAAAATAAATCTTACTTATTGTATGAGAAGTGTATTATATAGCTGCTTTACTGGATGGCATCTTTTTTTTTTTCCCTCCTTAAATCTAAGTCTAACAGATGTGCTGAGCCGGTTGGAAGGCAGGCACGTTTTTATGGGCTGGATTATTCTTCCACTTGAGGTATGATTTTCTCTTCAGCCACTCCCTCGGCCCCTCCTACTCTAGGAAAGTAGGAAATTAGCTTTCCTTTAAACTAGCTTGGCAAAGATAGGGAAAAATTTTAGATGTCTACTTCAATGCCATCCCAGTTGGTTAACAAATTCCAAGTCACTGTTTCTTATTAAAGTGCCTTGAGAAATCCCAGTAAAAGTAGTATCTCTGTCATGGGAGGTTGCACAGATGTATCAATTAACTATTTTTTTCAATCTTGTAGTCAGACACAGTCAGGAATAGTATCACAGTTTAGAATCTCTGTGTCTATTTGTCTGTCTCTGTGTCTGTTTCTCTATCTAAGTCTGTCTCTATCTCTGTCTCTCTGTCTCTGTCTCTGTTTATCTGTCTCTGTGTCTGTTTCTGTCTGTGTCTCTCTCCCCTCCTACCCATCCCAGCTGTCCCAATCACCTTACTCTGCTGTATTCCAATAATAATACACACCACTTAGTGGTGCAGGTGGTTAACAGCTTTTTTTCTCTTTTTCAAATATGCCTATTTAAGAGACAACGTAAATGTTTAAACACTTAAATGTAAATAAACATTTTTTTTTGTGAACAAAAATAAACCTTCCTTGGGGAGATGGAGTGGGAAGGGGAAGGATGAGGCTCAGAGTTATGAACCTGTTTTCTCTGGGGAGAAATAGGAAGGAAAAGGAAGAGGGAGAAGAATAAAAAAAATCACTAGGTTCCATCTGCAGCTTTAACAGATTTTAGGAATGAAAGATCTGTCTCTACATACCTCAAACGTAAAATTTACCCACACAAGTTTTGTTTCAACGTGCTGGCGATCACATAAAGGCTCTCCTCCCCCTCCTCTCCTCCTCTACATTCTGCATCTTCTAGTACAAAGGTTCCTTTCTTCCCCCTTCTTCCCACAATTTCAAAAGGTGGGTCATGGCAAGTTTGTCAGTCAATATCAAGCCCTCTGTCTATTGCCACGGTCAGGTCAAAAATTCTCAGTGTTGAGAAGGGGAATGTTAAAAGTCCTCTGCCCAAAGCCTGCATTTTCCATGGATTTTCTATGTATCTTCTTGGTGTCTGTAGTAGGTGTGTTCAAGGCTGTTTTGCATAGATATAACAGTAGTTCTAAGAGTGTCACATGATATCTTAAGAAGAGATTGCACCATTGTCATTTTTTTTATATAAAAGAGGTAATACCTAAATAATCTTCATCGACATGATTCCATAATTAGTTTGTATTCAGTAAATGTACTCATTCCATTGCTCAGCATCAAAGTTTTAAGTGTAAGAGCTTTCTTTGGGTCTCTTAACCTGAACAAATTTTGACTTTGTTCTTTTAAAAAATCTCAATAAATAAAAATGTTTTAGGATACTACTGAACCATTTATCAGCATATAAAACTTAAAACTAAGTATTATATTTGAAGGATTTTTGTGCAAGGGAAAGGATAATAGAAAAGGGACTACTCAGTGTTTGGGGAGGGGGAAAGAAGCCTTAAGATTTTGCAGAGGAAATTGGGTTAGCAATATGGTGGCACAGAAAGAAACTATTTTTCCTTCTTGACATGAGTAGTGCCATTTTAGAATATTCCCCTACATCACCTATATCTAAACCTTATATTTAACTTCCTTTATTCCAATTCTTGTTCAAGGACAACCAAAAACCTATCCTATCTCAGAATCCTGAGGCCAAAAACAAACCAGCACGTTACATTATTATTTTTATTAAGAATAAAACCAAAGTTTCATGAATTTTAAAAAGGCTTATTTATACATCTCTCTAACTTTAACAAGGCACAATTTCTGCTAAGTGGTGTTTAAGCATTCTTGAAATTTGTTAGTTATTTGAATTGCAGATCTTGGTTTATTACTCCCATACTTAGCTTATTGTTTTAATTAAATGTTTACTTCATATAATAATTCTGATTCTCTCAGAGATGTGATTATTAAAGCATAATAATGAAGCATTTTTTCTTCCATCTTCAGTAGTTGATCAGGGGTTAAATAATCTGTAGATATTTTGAAATAGTTGTAAGGGAAAGTTTTCCTTAACATTTTTCTTTGAAGATACGCCCCCTAACTATATGCTAATCACATACTTTTTTCTATACTAAGTTATAATTTTTAGATTTTATAAAGAATAGAATGATTTGATTCTAAGAAGAAGAATATTTCATATTTGTTTGCCATTTTAAACCTTTTCCAAAGCATAGTCATACCAGTTACTGAATTTTATTTTTCTATCATTTCTTTGAATTATTATTATCACCATTTTACAGATGAGGAAATTGAGGGACTAGATCAGAGAAAGTACACCCTGAAGAAATTTTTATTGGAGGTGACACAATCTTGAAAACATTGAGAGATTTTAAAAATATTATTTATTTCATTCTGAACTTGAGAAATAAAAGAAGCATTTCCATAACTTAATATAATAGAAAAAAGATGATTGTGTATGAAGCTACAAATCTATTATGTACAACTTGCCATTCTTTTTAAAATATATGATAAAATTATCATGTAACTTTTCCCCCTTTTTTTCTCCTCCACTGCCCTAGAGATGGCTACCAAAAGACACATACACATACGTGTGTGTGTGTGTGTAAAATCATATTATACATATTTCTATTTATCAGTTCTTTCTCTGGATGCAGATAGCATTTTCCCTCATATGTTCTTTGCAGTTAATTTGGGTATTTATAATAGTCATATTTAGTACAAATGTAGCCAAGAAGAGAAGGAAAGCAGAAAATTAGGGAAACATTTATAGACAGTTTCTCAGATAAAGGTTCATATCTCAAATATATAAAGAACTTTGTCAAATTTCTAAGAATACGAATTATTCCTCAATTGACTAATGCCCAAAGGATATGGACAGGAAGTTTTCCAATGAAGAAATTAAAACAATTTATATTCATGTGAAAAATACTCTAAACAATTATTGATTAGAGAAATACAAATTAAAAAACCTTGAGATATCATTTTATAGCTGTCAGATTGGCTAAAATGATAAAAGGGGAAAGTGACAAATGTTGACAGGGACGTGGAAAAGCTGGGGCACTAATTCACAGTTGATGGAACTATGAACTGATCCAATCATTTTGGAGAGCAATCTGGAATTATGCCCAAAGAGTTATTAAACTGCCTATATTCTTTGACCCAGTAGTATCACTACTATGTCTATTTCCCAAGATGATTAAAGAAAAAGGAAAAGAACCTATATGTTCTAAAATGTTTATAGCAGCTCTCTTTGTGTTGGCAAAGAACTGGAGATTGCAGGGATGCTCATCAATTGGGGAATGACTGAATAAGTTGTGGTATATGATCGTGATGGAGTACTACTATGATATAAGAAATGATGGACTCAATGATCTTAGGAAAAAATAGATAAACTTGCACAAAATAATGAAGAGTGAAACGAGCAGAATTAAGAGAACATTGTATACAGTAACAGCAATATTGTTATATATATGCATATATAATATATATATATATAAATTAATACAATAACCTTGTGAGATTTATGCTATTATCATTTTTATAGATGACTGAGATTGAAAAAAGTTAAGTGACTTGCCCATAGTTACTTAGAAAGTAGCATGAGGTAGGATTTTAACTTGTCTTCCTATTCTCAAGTCCACCACTCTATTCACTATGCTATTCTGCTTTTATCTTAAATATATAACATTTATTTTACCCTCTCTTTTATGTATTCTATTCCTTTTCAATAAAGAATACATTTTTAGAGCCATATTCCATTTGTGGGTTCCTTTCTCCAAGTGTCTTTCAGTTCAATACTTTGTGCATTTGTTATTGAAATTCAAGGTCATGGATTTTATTGCTAAAAATAAAATCACCTTGGCTTTTGTGAATTACTGCTTTAAGGTTTTTTTTCCAATTAACAAGCATATTTTTTCTTTCTACTCATCTTCAATCTTCTCTGCTCCCCACTCCTACCCCAAATCCTTCTAACAAATAAATAAGCGATAAAAACAACTTCCAAATTGGTTGTGTCCAAAAATGTATCTCATTCTGCATCTTGATATTATCACCTCTCTGTTAGGAAGTAAATAGTATGCTTCATTATCCATCTTCTGGAAATGTGGTCGATCAGAATACTTGTCTTTCAAAGTTGTTTTCACAATGTTGATACTGTATATATTTTCCTTCCCTGTAACTGCTCTCTTTATACATGTCTTCCCAGGCTTCTCTGAAACTATCCCTTTCATTATTTCTTTTGCCATAACAATATTCTCTTACATTGATGTGCTAACATTTTGTTCAATGATTCCCTGACTCCCTTCATTTCCACCTTGCTCCTACAAAAGGTTGTTATAAATATTTTGTACAAATGGGTCTTTTCCTCCTTCTTTGATCACTTTTATGTGTGAGATTATTAGTATCAAAGGGAATATACACAGTTCAATAACTTGGAATATAGTTCTAAATTGCTTTTTTAGAATGGCTTTACCAATTTACAGTTCCACAGTTTATTACTCTTTTTTTTTTCCAGGCACTGTATTTCCTACTCTCTTTGGTAGATGCTTTGGTATATGTGAACAGTTTTCTCTCTCCCTCTGCATTTTTAGTTTCACTCATTTTTGACCATATTCTAAGATATCTGTTGAATACATATTTTATGAGCTCTTTGTATATGTGTTGCATCTATATTCATTAGGGTATTGATGTGCATTGACGTGGTTAACTCAAAATATAAATTGTTTCTAGCATCACTTAATAAACATACTTAGTACTTAATTTTCTTTAAAGATACTGCCTTATTATTTGTCATTATAAGCAGAGCTAGCTTTTCTGCTAATTCTGAAGTTTATTTTTTAAGTGGCACATTAGAGTGTCTGGGGTAGGTGGTCTATGGGAATTTTCCCTCCCATTAAAGGGGCCTTTGAACTGAGGCAGTTGGTGCTTTATGGACTCTAGCTAGTTGATGCTCAGAAATCAGCAGGGGATGAGTATTTTAGGAATACGGAAAGCATTATAAAACAAGAATTATGTAGAACATCATGCTGTTGTTTTTGCTAAAGTTTTGTATTTACATGAACATTTGAATCCTTAACTGCTAAATAGCTTTTAATTCTCCCTGTGGTTTTGAAGAAACTAATAATTGTTGTTGAGTTCACCATCCTTTTCCTCTATCCTAAATAGTTTTCATTCTATTTTACATTTTAAATTTATTTATGCAAAGAAGATAGTTTTCTTCCCCCTCACCCAGATTCCTAAGTGAACTCCCAATTCTCATTAAACAATTACATCCCATGATTGAGTCTAATGAGCCAAACTGCCCCAATTCCTCTCAGAATGAAAGTAATCAATGAACAGATGATGAAGAGTGTCTGAAATCTTTAATGCCAAGAGAAATATTTATTCTAAAATTAGATTCACACTTGAGTTAGATGGAATAAAAATAACAACATTCTGATTGCTTGTGGGAGTAATTGCTTGTTGTCTGTTCAGACAGCTAGATAGTCTCAGGACTTTGAAAAAGAAGCAGGATGGTTCTCAGATATATTCCCAAATTATATTCACATGATTCTGATCAGTTTTCAACAGAACCCCAGTTCCTCTCATTTGTCTCATTTTCTTCTCTAGTGTATTTTTTTCCTCTTTCATTTCCTTTCTTTAAAATCACCAAAACATAACAAACTAACTCCTAGACACATCTTATTTGACTTTCTGATAGCACTGAAATTTTTAGGGGATGCTAGTATCATCAAACTCCTTTCCCATTAGAATACAATCTCTTTATATTTATTGTCTTTTATGATTGCTTCCTTTTATTTATCTTTTTTATTTTTCTCCTTACCTTAATGTTCTTTTCTCAAGACTACTTGAAAATCTATTTCATTAAAGATCTATTTTAACGCTTGTCAGATTATACTCAGTTTTTCTGGGTAAGTTATTCTTGGTAGTAGCTCTATATCTTTTGCTTTTTGGAATACCATAGTCCATGTTCTCTGCTCCTTTATAATGATAGCTGCTAAATCTTGTGTGATACTGACTGAAGTTCTTTGCTCCTTGAACTCTTTCTTTCTGGCAAGTTGAAGTATGTATGTGTGTATGTATATACATACAAACACATATGTATATGTAAATGTGTGTGTGTGCATGCATACACATATACATAAAAACACACATATGGATTTTGATGGTGATGTTCCTGGGAGTATTCATTTTAACTATTTTTACTTTCCTGTTTTGGTTCTAAGGAATCTTGGGAGTTTTCTTTCATGATTTATTGAAATACAATATTGCAGATCTTTTTTCTAAATCATAGCATTCAAGTAGTCAATGATTCTTAAGTTGTCTCTCCTTGATCTGTTTTCTGAGTCAGTTGTTTTGATATTTTCTTCTATTTTTTTAATTTTTAAACATTGTTTTAATCTTCATCAACTCATTATCTTCTATTTTGTCCATTCCACTTTTCATTAAATCTATTACTTGAACAAGGTTTTGTGCCTAATTATTTATTTTTTTATTTGTCTATTCATGCATCCACTTACCCATTCATTCATTTATATATTTATTCATTTACTTACTTATTTATTAATTTGTTTATTCATTTAATTGTATATTTGTTCCCCCATCCATTTATTTATATATTCACCCACTTCTCTTCCTTCCCTCTTTTTTCCTTCCCTCCCTCCCTTCCTCCCTCCTTCCTTCCTTCCTTCCTTCCTTCCTTCCTTCCTTCCTTCCGTCCTTCTTTCCTTCCTTCCTCCCTTTCTTTCTTTTTCTTTATGCAGTTTGTTCTGGGAAACCCAGAATAGCTGACCTACGGGAAGCTCTGGGGCCTGAGTATGAGGCCCCCCACCTCCCAGGAGACTTCTCTGTTCTGCTGTCTTGGGTGGGTGAATGAATTAAAGTTCTGCTCTGTGCAACCCAGGCACTGTGTTCTGGGTGCAGAGTGTTTATTTGTAGGCCGTCTAGGTCACCGGTGCTGCAGATCTGAACCAGAGGCTAAAATAAGCTCAGACCAGATTAACTTGGAGTTCTGGACAATGAGTCCGTGATTCTGGCCCACCCCAGTCCTCCAGTTTCTGCCCTTGTTGATTGCATATAAGTCACATTTGTGATATTGGGGTGGAAAGATGTCCCATCATAGTTTTTCTTTTGATTTTCCAATCACGACTTAGTTTGTTTTATTTTTCTTTTAGATTGCTGTGTGAGCAGTTGTTGGCAGTGGTATGAAGGTTGGGGGAATGCTGCACTGTGTCCTCTTACTCCTTCTTTTGAATTCTATCAGCATTTTAAATAATTTTTTAATGAATTAAGCAAACTTGTATTGAGACATTAAGTTTTGTGATGCAGATTTTAAAAATACATTTTAACTGATATGAGTCCAACATCATGAAGAGAGAAACCATGACACCAAAACTTCCCCTCTTCTGATCATATTAAATTAATTTAGATTGATATCCAATCAACAGCTTTCCCTTTTCAATCAGAGGCTTACACTTTCATATTTATATAAATTTGTGCATTTTTTAACTAGTTAGAAAGGGAACTTCAGTACATTTTTTAAAATGAGGCTTCAAGCCAACAAATGTCATCATCAAATCTTGTGGCACACCATTCAAAGAACAAAATCCACTTGAATTATTTGCCCTCAAAAATATCAAGCACCGAAAAGTATCAGGTGCCAAATTACTTACATATTATAGAATCAAATTGACTGAGTTGGTAGAAAGCTACTTCAACAAAGCCTTTAGTCAACAATATGCTTAAAATAAAAGTCAAAACAATGTTCCAACCGCTTGATTACTAACCGAGCAGTTTTTTAAAGTTTTAGAAACACTATAAAAAGTATTTCATTTATAAATATGGAAGGAACAAAATACCACTGCACCAATCTAGAACGAGTTAAAGCAAAATTGCAAAGACAAGAGGGAAATATCAAATTTAATTTAATTTTGCTGGTCTCACAACAGTTAAGATCCCACAGTTACTTGATGAAAATACCAACTCTTGAAAGCCTGAATATACTAGCTGTTCATTAAATGACCATTTTTGAACATGCCTTGTTTTTTTATGAATAGCATTTTACTTCACTGTCTGTCCAGATAACCTAGATAGTTCTCACAGTGCAGTCATTCACTTGATGCCATCAAATCATGGTTAAAGGAATCACCATATTAATGAAGAGGAACAACAGATGAACTTACAACACCATCAAATACAGCATAATAGTCTCATGCACCACAATATCACAGAACATTCAATCACAAGATAAAAAGGTATATTGATTCTGTTTGGTAAAATTTCATTAAGGAATTCTTCTTCCTGAAAATTCCTGTGTGGGTACTTCTGGTGGGAAGGTTTCATGAAATTCTTACAAGAATAAAAGAAGCTTTGAATTGAGTCAAACCCCCTGTACTCTCTAACAGGGAGACCAGTGCTTGCAGTAAGAGAGTGGTAACGAATGTCTTCAAAATGAAACACTCTTGGAGAAAAACATGCTACTCTCACTGAGTACAACAGATAAGCAGAGAATAAAGATGGAGACATATGACCACCTTTTACAGACCCACTGAGGAATTAGCATTTTTTTTACAATGCAGCCGATAAGGAAGCTGCTACATAATTTCTAAGCACAAGCCCTACATATTCCCAGAAATTGTCAGAAGAACTCTGATATATAGTATATGAGATAGCCCCTTCTGCCCTGTTTCCATGCATACTCCATGCTGCACATGTTTCTTCTCCATTCCTCAAACCTCCTAATTGTTATTAAGCTTTTGCTTCCATTGATCCTACTCTTTCCCTCTTCTTATCCCTGATAGGGTAAGGGACTTGATAACCTGTCCTGGCTATCATACCAGATTATCGTGAAAATGAAGATAGTAAATGTATGATGATATAAAGGGTTATACAAACAAAGGTAGTATTTAAAGGAATATGCTGTTTATTTGATCAGTTTTGTAAGTAAAACATTGGATTCATCACATCTAATTAATTTTAAAAAAATGCCTAGAAACAAAACATCTTCCTCTTCCTTTTTCTTCTTCTTCCTCTTTTTTCTTCCTTTTCTTCCTCTTCCTAATTTTCCAGTTCTTCTGCTATCTTCCACCTCATCTTTTTCCTATTTATCTCTTCCCCCCTATATTTAGAACCATCAAAAATATGAATAAATAAAATCTAAAATTGTAATTAACTATGAAATCTCCAAACATACAAAAGCAGCATTTTGTTTTCTAAAGAAAAGTGAAAGAATATGTACAAATTTCTTAAACAATAAATTCCAAAGAATATGTACTTCATTCTAGAGATTATCTTGTTAAAAAGACTTGAAAAATAGTATATTGTAATATAACTAAAATTTTGATTGTGGATGAGAAATCAAGTCAACAAGAACTAAGTACCTACTATGTTCCAGCCACTGTGCTAAGTGCTGGGGAAACAAAGGAAGGCAAAAGAGAATGCCTATCTTTAAGGAGCTTAAAATATATGAGAGTCAATATGGAAAAAAAAAACTAGATACAAAACAGATATATATATATATATATATATATGATAAATTAGAGATAATTTCAAGGGAAGGCCCTATTACTAAGAGGAATCCTGGAAAGTCTTCTTGCAGAAAGTGGGATTTTAGGTATGACTTTAAGGAAACCAGCGAATGGAGGAGATGGAGATAAGGACAGAGAGAATTGCAGGCCTGGAAGAATACTCAATAAAAATGCAGAGTTGGAAAATGTAATATCTTGTGTAAGGAAGAACAAGGAGGCCAATGTCATTGTATGTAGCGTGTCTGGAGGAAAGTAGATAAGTTTTTTTTAACAATTTTTTATAGAAATTGATTGAAAAGATAATTTATTATGGTTCCCAGCTTCTAGTCAAGTAGGCCATATTCCCATTTTATCAATAATTTTAATAGGATAAAAATGGTCAAATTAAAGAAATTCTAGTATTAAAAAGATTAAATTCCTTGTCCTTAATCTTATTCCTCTAGCCTCATTCTCTTTTAAATGTCTTCTAGTGGAACTTACCTTCTTTTTTACGAATGCTAATTAAAAATTGAGGTAACTAGGTGATGCAGTGGAGAGAGTGCCAAGTCTGGAGTTAGTAAGACATCTTCCTGAATTCAAATCCAGCCTCAGACATTTCATAGCTGTGTTAGCCTGGGCAAGCCACTTAACCTTGTTTGTCTCAGTTTACTCATCTATTGAGTGAGTGGAGAAGGAAATGGCAAACCATTCCAATATCTGCCAAGAAAACCCCATGAAGAGTTGGACATAACTGAAAAAAGACTTACAACAACAAAGAAAAATTGAGTTCCATACATAATTTTGATTTAAAGCCAACTGTCTTGGAACATGATTAATTTTCATATTAAGACATGGTTGTTATCCCATTCATCCACTTTCTAGGGTTGCATGGGATGGTATACTCTATACTCTTTGATGAATTAAAAGTGAGGGTTACCCTGTAAGCAATGGAGAGGCACAGAATGGATGTGAGTAGGCTGCAACACACTGCAAATATAAAACTATTAAGTGGAATTGGAATAAAGGATGTCATCAAGAAATAGGCATATGATAAAAAAGAGTATGAGCAGATCATATTGTGATAGCTTGTAATAAATTGTGTGCTCCACATTTATCTCTGCAATGTCAGAAAAATCAAGGAAAGTCTCAAATACATTGATTGTACCTCCTATTGTGAACTTACAGGAGAACATAGATAAGGATGGCATAAAATTGTCAGACATGGACAGGTTGTAATCTGCACCATTGGGAAGAATGTCCACATTGATAAGATGATAAATTAATTTGAATTTTGAGTATCTAAGAATATAAATGAAATATCTATATAAGATTTTCAATTATTGAACATGATGTTCTACATTGCCGAACATATTTTTAGTGATTTGTTCTTAAAAACTGTCAAGTGATACTTCACCTTTCCTGGTTTCAAGTTTTAGGACTATTAAATAAAGTTTGTATTTGTTTTCTTGTGGTGGTGCTTATGAGCTACACATAAAGTTGAGTCAGTATCAAATGGAGCCATGTAATCACCTCCTTTGGGCACTTTAACTTTTGCAATAATGCTATTGAAATTAACTGTTCATTTTTGCAATTACACACTGCTTTCCTTAGATTGATTCATGATGGAAAAATAGTTCTGTATAACTTGTGATGAAAATTAGAAATAGATTTGTAGTTCTTCTTTTATTTTACCTCCACATGTCTTTTTGCTTCCCGAGATCCAATTAAGGCAAGGGACAAGTAATGTATTTCCTTGACCTCCTACCCAGAAGAAATTCATTCATTCATTTATTTTTCCTGTGAGAATATAAATGAATTCATAGAACTCTTTGATAGAATTCTAAGTTCGTGGTTTTAACAGCACAAATATCTCAGTCATAGCAACTTCAAGAGCAATTCTATTACACTCATCTTGTTACCAATGTCTTTTGAATTTTTAAGCAGTGTCTCCAGGTCACTAGACAAGCATGATGATATTGTCTCTAATTGTCATGGATTTTCAAAACTCCCCAACAGTAAGAATTATATGGAAGAAGTAAAGTAATTGCAACTGTCTCTCCAGGCCAAGACACTAAAAAGCCTAATTAGAAAACAACCTGATGAATTAGCAGCTAGTCTCCACCCCATCTCTTTCATAACCCCTTCCCCATCCCACCTCAACACTCAGGGCTGCACAAAGGAACCTATAGATTGGTGCTCTAGGACACATTCAGCAATTTTATTGTTGTTCCTGAAAGATCTGCCAACATACCCTGCCCCTGTCCTCACCTCACAATTTTGTGCAGCAAGCAGTAGACTAACTCTGCCTCCCTTTCCCCCACTCTACCCACATAGAAAGTAAAGATATAGGAAAGTAGAAGTATGCTATGACTAAAAGATGACATGGTATACTATAGAAGAAATCAGCAAAAAAAATTAAAGAATTGAGGAAATAGGGGAATGGCCCTAGAATATATATGTGGGGCTGTGTTAGATCTGAACAAAAGTGGACCGTCACCCAGCTGAGGTCAGCTATTTCCCCCACAGAAATCACTTTAGGGTGGGGACTGAGAGCAGTAAAGAAAAAAATGAATTCCCTATTGGGAGGAGACTGAGGTTACTCTGAGGTCCAGCCTTGGGGCATTTGTGATCATAGAGTAGAAGTTAAAAAGTGAGCAATAGGAAGGTTATAAGTAAAAACTATGAGTAATCAACACTCTTAGAAGGAAGGAAACAATTAAAAACTTTGAGAACACATAGAAACATCAATAGAGAAGATATAAAAGCAGGAGGGGAGATGATGTCCAGCACATCTAAAGTAGTGTAAACATCTTTGAATAAATATTGCAAATTAAAGAAAATTGAATCAACACATGATGAAACAGAGGACCCTGTAAATTTCCAAGAGACCAAGGAACCAGAGCAGGAGTTTTCCAAATGTTTCAAGAGAAAATAAGAATCATGAAAGAAGAATTTATGGCTTTCATAGAAGAAAAAAATTAGCGGAATAGAAAAACTTGAATCCACAGTGGTGAGTATCTCCAAATAATCAAAATTAAGAACAAGTTATTGGGAATAAAAATAAGTAGAAATAAAAGACTGTCTAGAAGAAAAGGCTCAAAAAGCAACAATGTTAAAATAACACATCTCTAAAAAAGAGCAAGACACTGATTTTGAAAACAAGATGTTTAGAGACAACTTAAGAATCATAGTTCCCCTCAGAAGAACATAAAATCAAACAAATGAAAATAAAACAAACAAATGAAAAAAAAAACCTTCACAACATAAAGAAAGAATACAATAAATCTATCCAGAACATCTGAAGACAGAAAATATTGTTAGTAAAAGTATACATAGATTTTCAGAAAACAATTCGGCTATTATGCAAACTCCAAGTCACAGAGTAATCAAATCAATCAATTCCAATGGTAACAAATTCTTTAAATGATCATGAGGAAGACCTCTAAATAAAAATAAAAAGATGTTTTTATAACACATGATTATTCTGTACCACAAGTCACAGAGTAATCAAATCAATCAATTCCAATGGCAACAAATTCTTTAAATGATCATGAGGAAGACCTCTAAATAAAAATAAAAAGATGTTTTTATAACACATGATTATTCTGTACCACCAAGAAATGAAGAACAGAATACAATAATGTGTTCAAAAGAGCAAAGGAGCTCAGGATGAACACCAGTGCCAAGTCCTTCAAACCTAAGATTAATCATCAATGAAAAGAGATGGATATTCAATTAAAGAGAGGCAACTGGAGCATTTCAAAAACAACAACAAAATGAAAGTGAACTGATTATTTGGCTTGCAAATAGGTAATAGAAACACAAGGAAAGTAAATAAATAGAGTAACCAAGGAAAATAAAACTAACAAAATTACTACAGTAAAAAGGAGGAAAGAATTAGGAAAAAAACTAAGAAATTCATGGAATTAACAAGAACAAGAGCAAGAACAAGTTGAGAGCAGAGAACTGGAGAACAAAATGGCAAACCACCCCATTATATCTTTGCCAAGAAAACTTCAGTGACGGTATGGTTAATGAAGAGGCAGACATGATTGAATGACTGAACAACAACAAACAGAAGAGAAACTGTTAAGAGATTCCCTTCTAAAAGCATAAAAGGAAATAAAGATGCAGGTAAAATTTAATTAGAAATGATGTTGGAGGGAAAAAATTGAAATAGCAATGACTAAACCTCACAACACTCTGCCTACAGGTAAATCAGTGTGTTTTGTAGGACAAAACTGCAGAATGGGAGAGTTCATAAAAAAGGAGAGAGTAGACCCCAGTTGATAAATGGTCGAAGGATATGAACAGGCAGTTTTCATGTGAAGAAATTAAAGCCATCTATAGTCATTTGAAAAAAAAAAAGCTCTAAATCACTACTGATTAAAGAAATGCAAAATAAAACCACTTTGAAGTGCCACCTCATAACTATCAGATTAGCTAATATGACAGAAAAGGAAAATGATAAATGCTGGAGAAGATGTGGGGAAATTGGAACACTAATGCATTGTTGGTGGCGTTGTGAAGTGAACCAACCATTATGGAGAGCAATTTGGAATTATGCCCAAAGGATATAATCAGAAATGATTTAGTTCTTAGAAAGACAACTACCCCCAAGAATGTGTTGTTCTATCATGAACAATATCCTGCCTCACAATAGGAGCTATAAGAGCTTTTGGGGAAACTGACATTCAGAGGATGGGAGGGCATAGATCCAGAGAAGAGATTTCATGGGAAATGGGAAAAAAAATGATCTAGGAGAGGGAAGAGAATAGAATTAAGCCACATAACGAGGGACACAGGAGCATTTCTACCATGGGGAAACATTTCTATCCTATCTCCTGCAGAAAGTGACACTTCATAAATTGAAATATAATGGAAAAAAAGGTGGAAGAGGCAAGATCAGCAAGACAATAAAAAAGAATTTTTTTAGAAGAGGGACTCAAAATAGATACTCCAGAAACTTTAATTCCACGAGGGAAGATAAAGACTGAAGGATTTAATAAGTATAAGGACCCATGAATGAAAGAATTAAAGTTTAGAATAGAAAGAAGAAAATTAATGAAGGGAATGAGGGAACATATTTTTAATAAAAACAATAGAAAATAAAGAAAGAATATTCTAATAAACCAAAGAAATTGAATGGGAAGAAAAGAAAGGGGACTTTATTTATGTAACTTGAGACAAAAAAAGTGTGTGTGTGTGTGTGTGTGTGTGTGTGTGTGTGTGAATTAACTAACTAGATAAAAGGGGAGAAATGAAAAGGAATTGAGTGAACTTCCAAATCTAAGGGCAAGGGTGACAAATGAGAAGGGCTGAAGCTTGAGGGTGAGGGGAAGAGAGCCTGTGGGATAGTGGTTGCCTTAAAGTAGATTAAGTTCAACTAACTGAAGAAACATCGTGCTCTCTTTAAGTGGGAAAGGAAGAAAAAAATCCAATTTTAGAGAAATAGACACAAATGGAGAAAATGTTAATAATATAACAAATACACAATAATAATAAAATTAAATCCTCCAAATATCACATCATCTAAATTTGTAAAGGAAAAACTAATTAAATTACAAGAAAATATAGACAGCAGTACAATAATAGCGATTTTACTGTACTGTCATATTTATATATCTAAAAGAAAGAATTGTGAACTATTAACAACCAAATGAAGAAATACTCCAAATTGCAAAAACAAGAGAAATGCAAATCAATACAATCCTAAAGTTTCCATGCACACCTTGAAAAGTGGCAAAGATAAAGAGTCATGTTTAGGAAGGGTATTTTGAGAGGATAAGCACACTAGAACATTATTTGTGGACTGATGAATCAGTACAGTCATTTTGGAAAACAATTTGTAATTATGAAAAAAGTGACTAAAAGTCCAAATTCTTTGACACAGAAATGAAAATAAGGCTTATACCCCCAAAGAGAAAATTCCCATATAAATCACAATGTTTATAGCAGCACCTTTTTGTGAAAAGCAAAGAATTGGAAGCAAAGAAGATACCCATTAATTGGGGAATGGCTAAGCAAATTGTGGTACATGAATGTAATGGAATTTTGCTGTGTTATAAGCAGTGACAAATACGATGAAATAGATAGGTCTACATGAACTGATGCAGAGTAAAGTAAGCAGTCAAGAAGACAATATACACAATGACTAAAATAATGCAAATCAAAAGAACAATTGCAAACTAATCAAAAGTGAATGTTGCAAAATGACAAAAAAACAAGGATGACCCCAAAAAAGGGATATGAGAAGACATACCAGCCCATTCCTTTTCAGAGGTGTTAGGTTCCCAGATGTGAAAACATTATATGTACATACATATACATGCATGTTATGCTATATATTTTATACACACATATATATTTCAAAGTATTCATTGGTTTGTTGATTTTCCCTTTCCCCCATCATTTTCTCTTTTCTTTTTTTAAAACTATATTTGCTAATGGGATAGCTCTCTGGGAGGGGTGAGGGAGAGAGACGTTAGGAGAAAATTTGCAATGTAAAAACAAAATATAAAGAGAAAAAGATTAAAGAAAGACATTAGAAACAGCAAGGGAACTCATCCTATCCATCACCATATACTTTCAGTGGGGATGAGTTGGAGTAAAATTAGCTTACTGAAGGTTCATTACTAGATAATATAGAATCGTATATTAATCCCATTCTGATAGGAAGTAAAATATCTGTGAAAAAGGAAGTGTGAAATATATACTTAAATCTGATAGGACACTTTCCCCAATCTATTCCTCCTCCACTAACTATTCCACAGTCAAAGGTTTCCTTTGGGTCAATCTAATTTTCTACACCTCTATTACTGACCTCACATCTGCCTCTCTGTAAGTTTAGAGAGGAGAAATAGGCTGTTTGCAACTCTAAGTGTTCTCTAGCCTATCTTGATTCTCTTTAACTTGGAGTGAATATACATACATTCACACACACATGTATATATTATTGCATACATCTATATGTATGGATATACCAATGTATGTATATATTTGACCTTAAAGTTGATGTTTATCAATTAGATTATTTTTGTGACCTAAGTTAAAAATAAAACAAAACAAAACAAGCCTGAGTTTCATTCTGACACTGAATTTCAAGGGCAGCTATAATGTGTATCTCATTACTTCCATAGTATGAAATATGTAAATACCACTTTCATTCTTCTTCATTTATTCCAATTATTTCCCACACCAGAGCCATAACTAGTGGTTTTTGTGTTTGGGATAAATGGCTCCGAATATACCCTCATTTAACTTCTGTTATTTACATATACATAGCTATGTTAACCATTTACATATACATAGACATCAACTAATATATATTCTTTAACTATACACATGTGTATATAGTTACCACTGTGTGCATACTCAAGTATTTGTTATTATTGTCATCTTATGAGTTGGAAAAGGTCAAATGTGACCAAATGGGAAGAACAATTAGCCAGTTCAATAATTTTTTTTTCAATATCCTAAAATGAATGATTTGGTTCAAGTGGGAGTTTTTAATTTTCCTTATAAGTATTTAACAAATGTTTACATTTCAAAATTATATTAAATTTTAGGTCTTTCCTTTTAAACTAAGAAATCAGGTTCATCATTTTTTATGTATTATATGTTTTGATAAATTATTTCTATATTTTAGATATTTTAAAAAATTGTATGTTTTAAAGTATGTTTTGACTTTTACATATTTATAAATTTGATTTATTCTCTCTTTTTTGATAGACCATGTTTTACTTCCTTTAAGATTTATTCCTCTCACTGCTGGACGATATCCTTGTTTTATTTTGCTGAAGTCATCCCATGATATTCGGCTCTTTTCCATTGAGTGTGTAGTGAATTCTGACTTTCCAGAGGCCAAATTTCAATTTGAAACTCCAGCATTTGAACCACTGACTCAGGATATTCCAATAGTAAGTTTAATTTTTAGCCTTAAAGTTGATGTTCCTTAATTAACTTATTTTTGTAAACTAAAGGAAATGTTTTAAAAAGCCTGAATTTCTTCCTGACACTAGAATTTCAAGGTCAGCTCTATGTGTCTCCAACTACTTACATGCAAATGCCACTCCCAATCCTCATGTATCCCAAGTTATTGCCCATGCCACAGTTGTAAAGAGACATTTTTGGGCCTGGGACAAATGACTTCTGATATACCTTCAATTAACTTCTGTTAACCAATTACTCTTGCTAAGTGCTTAAACTCAATTGTTTCTATTCTGCTGACTGAAAGTGTCATTTTAAATTATGGTATGCTGGAGCAAAGCTGCAATTGTCCCACCCCATTTATGGTTCTTACTCTCGCCAGGTTTTCATTTACCCTGAAATTTTACTGGTTATTCTTTCAGCTTAAAGAACTATAGAGGTCTGATAGAATTTAACCATTAGTATTATTACTAACATATTATCTAACATATTATCCACAAATTAATTGATCTGGTTATTTATTCCATAACCTAGCAAGTTGCTGAGGAAAGGACATACAATTCTAATAAACTCTAGATATATGAAGAGCATGGGAAACAATGTTTAATATAGTTGGCTAGGGTTGAAGCCCAGAGAGTAGTTTAAAGGCTCTGAGTGTCTGGGAGAGGTGAGAACCTGACACAGAAATGAATGAATGAAATCACTAAAAAAGGGAACAAAGAGT
The DNA here is from genome assembly GCF_900497805.2 of Vombatus ursinus. Taxonomy (NCBI): domain Eukaryota; kingdom Metazoa; phylum Chordata; class Mammalia; order Diprotodontia; family Vombatidae; genus Vombatus; species Vombatus ursinus. Next base: position 2,031,742 of record NW_020954587.1, on the reverse strand, counting down.
TGGGAACAAAGAGTTGTTGAAGAGTGAGAGGAACAAATCTTAAAGGAATCAGAGTAGTATTTATCAAAAAGGAGAGAATCCATCATATTTATAAATATTTAAGAGTTAAAAAATATTTTGTCCATAGTAGGAGAAAGAACACTAGATTTGTAATCAGAAGACATGGGTTTTGTATTTTGCCTCTACCATTTGTGACTTTTCTGACTGAGTATGTTACTAAACCTATCTAGGCTTCAGTTTAACCAAAAAATGAAGGTAGTTAAACCAGATAGTCTATGTTATCTCTGCCAGTTCTAAACCAATTATCTTATTTTAAAATTTGACCTATGCCCCATCCTATATATTTTAACATCACATTAAAATATGCTATTATTACTCCCATAAAATGAGCATTTTCTTTCTCTCTACATGAGATATATTTTAATAATGCCTTTTAAAACCTTGAATTATAAGAATAATGTATCTGCAGCTTATTTGATTCAATACTAGATAACAATCTCGCATCCTTGGTAGTTTGAACCCAAAGTCTGTTTCTCTACCATTCTCTATTTCTAGAATATAGAAATATGAATGATCATTTTAAGTAAATAGAGTTTTATTGGCAAATTATAACTTTCTGATTTACCTAACAATTTCTTTGGAGATACCAGAAATGGAAATATCAGTGAGTTACATTTTGTTCCCAGACATGAAGAGGTAGCCTCAAAATGGGAATAATTAATTGTCTAGTCTTTTTTTCTCTAATGAACTTCTCTGCTATTCCCTTAGAAGTATGGTATAGACTTCCAAAACAAAACAAAACAAACAAAACTCTCTTGAATGTGATTTCTGTGAGCTTTTTTCTGTTTGGCACATCTATCTCTGTTCCCTGTCATATATCCCAGGAGCACAACATTTTTAGGTGAAGGGGAACTTAGATTGTTTTTCATTTAATATAATAAGTGACCCAGCATTCAATCTTCTGTGTAACATAGATGTGAATGGTAGGAAGTCTCCATCTTCTCTCCTACCAACACGCTAAAAGTAGAGCTTCCTCTTGTTGTAATGTCTCCTTGTCTTCAAAGCTGCTTTTAATATTGATTTTAACCTAATTTGACCCTTACAAAAATTTAAGGAGAGATTCACATTTAGGATTCCTAAGTGCTTTGAGCCACCTTGGAGTTTGTACTGCTGGTGCCTGACCAGTCATACATTTATTTTTACTTGATATTTTTCTTAAACAGTTTCATAAACCTTTGTTTTTGAATCAAATGGAAAATAATTTGGAATGGATTTTAAAGATCGAAAGCATTTTAAAATGTATAGGTTAATGATTTATTTGGAATCTAAGCTTAATGAGATAGTGGGAGATCAGTGAGAGTTATGTTGTAATAACTCAAATTTTGGGTTGGGGCATTGGAGGAGGAGGAGGAAAGACTCAAGAAGAATTTGAATCTCAGAATTGGAAAAGACCTTTAAGGCATCTAGTTTAACCACCTTCCTGATGCAGAAACTCTGTGTACATTTTCCTTTCTGACAAGTGTTTATCAATGTGCTTGAATGCTTTCAGTGATCGAGAATATTCTGCCTCAGGAAGCAGAATACATAATATTTTTCTACAACTCTAACTCTAAGGAAGTTCTTTATGTTCAATGCAAATCTATTTCTTCGTATTTTCTATCCATTGGTCCTAGTGCTCTTTTCCTCAACACTTTCAGAATTTATCTACTCCCTCATACACATACACACACACACACACACATATTATGTGTCTTTGTATATATGATATACATATATTCTTGCAAACTTATGATTTGTATGGTTTTATATGTGTAGTTTTATAGAATTGGAGTAGGAAGGGACCACAGAAACTTTCATCCAGCCTCCTTATTCTAAAAATAAAGAAACTGGGACCCACACAGGTTAAGTGACTTGCTGAAGGTAGTAGGGACCAGAAAGAAAATTCCTCTAGTAATGCGGGTTGGGAACTATTCTACAACTTATTTCTCATAGCCCTTTTCTTCTAGATTCCTCATCTTGGAGAGTAGTTTGGGTCACTGAGAAGCTAAATTTCTTGACCAGGGTCACACAGACACTATAAGTTATGGGTGGGACTTGAACCCAGCTGGTCCTACCTCCAACATAGAGGCAGACTTTCTAGCTATCTCTTTAGTTATCCTAAATCTTTTCTACAGACTCAGAATCCGTAGTTCCTTCCACTGTCCCTCATATGATATGTTTTGCAGGCTTCTAACCATCTTGGCCACTCTCTTCTGGACAGAATTGAAATAATTGTTTTTAAATGCGGCACTCAGAATTAGGAAAAATAAGAGACAGAAGGAGGGAGTGTGTTCCAGCCATGGGGTATGGCCATTGCAAAAGCATGAATGTGTGAGAAAGAATGTTGTGTGTAAGAGAGAATAAGAAGAGCAAATTAGCTGGACCAGAGAGTGCATGGAAAGGATTACAATACATAATCAGGCTAGAAAGATAGAATGAAAAAAAAGTTCTAAATCCAAAGATAATAATTTATATTTAACCCTAAAGGTGACAGAGAACCACTGGAATTTACTTGGGAAGTGTGGGAGTTAATGACATCACCCTTTATTTGAGAGTGATGATCTGTTCATATCTGCACTTCAGGAAATTCACTTTGGTAGCTATGCTGGAAGATTTATTGAAGTAGGACTTGAGGGAGGGAGAAACTTGATACAGGCAGGTCTTTATCATTGTGACTGAAAGACAAATGAGCCTTTAATCATATACCTTTGTTGAGAGTTAGTATTTTATGCATATGTCACCTATTCATTGATAAGAAGGACATTGTACTCTGTTTTCCTGATGATATCTAGAATGGAAATCAGGTCTGAATCTCACTTTACAGTTTTATTAAGACATGACATCTCATTTTTTTATTGTTTTAGAGTAATCAAACAGTGACTGAATGGAAATGCATAGTGACTATAGAAGGAGATTGGTTTTATGGACCTTCTGTTTTATATGTGAAATCAGGAGAAACTGCTCAATATCCACTGACATTCAAACCTATCATGGAATGTGAGGTTACGGTAAGAGGCCATGGTTTTTTCTTCATGATTTATTTTTAATATCACTGATGGGAAGATGTTTTCAGCTTCTGAAAAGTTAAGAATTCCAATAGTTTTTTATTGTTGTATGGCTTCCACAGTTTTCCCCTACCAAATGTTAAATAGATATTTTAGTTTGAGGAATAAATAGTCCCAAAGAACATTGTGTCAATGAACTATCTCCTCAGGATTTTTTAAAATAACAGTTGGAGAAAATAAAGTTCATTTCTTGTTTTTCCTCTTCATTAAGGAGAGTTAGTGACTCAGAAAGCATTTTCTTGGAAGGCATATTTCTTTACTGTGGAGGTAAACAAGCATATAATCAATATGTATGAAGATGCCTGTACTAACTCTATAATTTAGAACAATTAAAGAACAAAAAGAAAGCTTTCTACCAGAAGTTTATCTTCATTAATTCAGTAGAAACATTTACACATGAAGTGGGAAAGTCAATCGATAGCACTCCCTTGAAAGCTCATGTTACTAACTGGACTTGAGATTAATAGGATAGATGAGATTGTTTGGCAGTCCAGTAAGACTCCTCTAGAGCTGAAACTCCATTTCCTTTCTTGTCACAGGGCACACTCAAACTACGGAATGAAACAGATGGTATTGAGCAAGTCTTTGAACTAAAAGGGATTGGGAAAAAACCTCTGCCCCTGGATCATGCTGTGATAGATTGTGAAGTGGGAAAAATGACCACGAAGACCATGATTGTGCCCAATTATACAAAGGACATGATGACATATAGGGTAAATGTTTTTTGAAAGTTGAATGCATTTTGCTCAGTGTTTAAATTTTGCAAAGGGTACAATGTGAAATACTTAAAATTTTCTGTTCAATTAATCATGTGAACCAATGCAATATAACATTTCTAAGATTTTAATTCTACTGCTTAGGCTAATAGTGGCTATCTTACAATTAGTATCTTTAAGTTATAAATACTATTGTCATAAAATCATACCTAGTAATTTAATTTTATAATACATATTTGCATGCCCTTAGTTTTTTTGAGATTTTTATAACATATCCTTTAATATGAAGGAAGTTTTATTGATGCATGTAAAACAATTTTCCCAGAAGACCCAGGGAAAAATCAAATTGTCATTTATTTTCATGAGATATTTCTCAGCTGTTGAAATTTCTGTTGGTTTCTACTTCATTTACCAAACTGAGTAATGATAGAAAAATAATAGATGATTGAAGCCTGAGGAAGCACAGAGTTACTTCTATCATGAATTTTTATCAAAAATGTTTGCTCGGCCTTTACTTGATATATTTTTTAAAAAAAAATACCATTACTTTGATGTTTGCTGAGAGATATGTCACAGTGGATAGAAAATTAGCGTAAAAGGCCTGGGTTCAACTTCCTTGTCTGACACGCACTGGCTGTGTGACCTTGTACAAGTCATTTATACTTTCAATGCTCTATGCAACTAAGATTACTAAATTTCAAAGAAGGCTCTGATCTTTGTTGATACAGGAAGTTTCTTCAATCAGGAGGTCTCTGTGCCAGTTAAATCACAAGTCCAATCCCTATCTCTATCATTTATTCATATATACTTTATACTTTCGCCTTAGTTTAAGGTTGATGAAATGATGAAAATTTATCTAGACTGACTCCATGATAAAGTTATCCATGGACCTATTTGGGGCCCAATAGAGCTTGGAGATATCCACTAGCCATGTGGTCACTTAACAACTCAGGGAGGGAAATGAGTAAGGCTTGAAGTTTCAAGTTTGAGGTCAATAGTATACTGGCAATTCAGATGCACATTTTGTCTCTTTTGTTTCTTGTTTTCCTGTCTTCATAGAAAACTTGTGCTTCATAGAATCCTAGGTTTAGAAATGGAAGGGACCTAAGGTATCAACTATTTCTAACTGTTTCATTTTACACATAAGTCAACTGAGTCTAGAAGTGATTTCCCCAAAATTACATTAGTTGTAAGTGGCAGAACTGAAATCCAAACCCAGATCCTCTGACTCCACATTCAGGGTTCTTTCTGAGTCATCATGTTTCTTCCTGTTTGGTTGCCTTCTCTACTTTAATCTACCTTTGTGATGGCTGCTATTCTGGACCTGTGATTTCACAGGTATGGGGAACATTCAGTGTTGAAATCCCTTCCACTGATGCAGATGGACAACTGGTTTTAGTTGACTGGGGTCCTGAGATGTTAAGTGATTTATCCATAGTCACATAGCTAGCGTGTGTCAGAGGTAGGAAATGAACCCAGGTTCAACTCTCTATCCAATTTGCCCTTACCTTTAATACTAATTACCATATTCCCATTTGTAGCCATCTACCTTATTACATTTAAAAAAAAAAAACAAAAACAATGATATGAACGATCTAACATTGTTGTTGTTGTTGTTCAGTCATTCAGTAGGGTCTTTGTGACCCCATGGACCATAGCCACCAGGGCCTTGTCTCCTCTGCTGTCTCTCAAAGTCTGTCCAAGTTCATATTTGTTGTTTACATGATACTATCTATCCATCTCATCCCCTTTTCATTTTTGCCTTCAATCTTTCCCATCAGGGTCTTTTCCAATGAGTCCTGTTTTGTCATTATGTGAATAAAGTAGTTAATTGGGGCAGAGCCAAGATGGCAGAGTAAAAGCAGTGACTTGCTTGAGTTCTCCCCCAAACCCCTCCAAATACCTGTAAAAAATGGCTTTAAACAAATAAAGTAGTTAATGTCCAGTTTCATTATTTGACCTTGCAGTGAATAGCCTGAATTATTTTCTTTAAGTATTGACTGATTTGATCTCCTTGCTCTCCAAGGGACTCCAAAAGTCTTCTCCAAATCCACAATTTGAAAGCATCAATTCTGCAGTGCACAGCTTTCCTTATAATCTAACTCTCACAGCTATATATTGCAACTGGAAAAACAATAGCTTTGACTATATGGACCTTTGTTGACAAGGTGATGTCTCTGCATTTTAGTGTGCTATCCAGATTTGCCATAACTTTCCTTCCAAGGAGCAAGCATCTTTTAATTTTATGACTGCAGTTGCCATCTGCAGTGATCTTTGAGCCCAAGAATGTAAAATCTGACACTACTTCCATTTCTTTTCCCTCTATTTGCTAGGAAGTAATGGGACCAGTTGTTAAGATTTAAGGGGTTTTTTATGTTAAACTTTAAGCCAGCTTTTACACTCTCCTTTTACTCTCATCAAGAGGCTTCTTAATTCTTCTTCACTTCCTGCCATCAGAGCGGTATCACCTACATATTTGAGATTGCTGATATTTCTCCCAACAACCTTAATTCTAGCTTTTTGTTCATGCAGCCTGGCATTTAGCATGATAAACTCTGCATATAACTTAAATAAATAAAATAACAATATACAACCTTGTTGTACTCCTTTTCCAATCTTAAACCAATCAGCTGCTTCATGTTTGTTTTAACTGTTGCTTCTTGGCCTGCATACAGGTTCCTCAGGAGACAAGTATTATTATTCTGAAAAAAAGGATACATATAAAAGAACTATACCCATTGTTTGCTCATAACAAATGTAATCTGCTTATGCTGTGTACTAATTGGAAGCTTAAAGATTTGAGTTTTCTTGTTCCCAACTGTGTTTTTTCTTTGTTATTTCAATGTGTGTTGTTGCTTAATTGTGATAGTTTTATACTGAAAGATTGATGTCTTCAGGTTCAAGATAAAGCTTATCAAGTGTCTTAATACTGTTTGAAGAAATGTATGCGTGCCAGACTTTGAGGCAGGAAGACCCTCAAAGTGAATATTACATAAAAGGAAAATATATTTAAATTGAATAGTTTAGCTTCTAAAGGTAACAGAATCACAGAATCTCAGAGGTCATCTAATTCAAACTTAACCAAACAGGAGTCCACTCTACAATACAATCAACAAATGTTCATCTAACTCATCACATTAGTGATGAGTGAATCATTACTTCCCATTCCACTTTTGGGTAGCTCCAATTATTAGAGATTTTTTTTTCTTACATCAACAGCTACCTGGTGCAGTAGGTAGAGCACTGGCCCTAGAGTCAGAAGGACCTGAGTTCAAATTGGCCCTAGGCACTTGACACTCACTAGCTGTGTGACCCTGGGAAAATCACTTAACCCCGATTGCTTTGCCAAAAAGAAAAAAAGAAAAAGAAAAAGATACCTTTAACAATCCATAAATGTTCAAAGGCTTCTTGATTTAATCATTGTGGGGAACATAGTGTGAGAACTCCCTATCTGTACTGACATGGTTTAAAGACTGTCTATGAGCATGTGCTAATGGCTTACTCCTCTGAGTCACATAAAAGCTAAGTGACTTGCCCAGGGTCACATAATTGGTAAGGTTCAAATGCAAGATTTGAATAAAAATCTTGCTGATTCGAGCTCGTACTCTCAACACTAGAATATACCACCTGTACTTAATAATAGAGCTTAAAATTTTGCCAGACATCAAAAATCAAACTTACTGATCTATAGTTGCCAAAACCTATTTTCTTATCTATCTTTTTTTAAATACAAAATTGTGGCATTTACTCTTTTCTCATCCTAAAGTGTCTATCCCATTTTTACACAATCATTTAAATATTAGTCTCATTGTCTTAAATCTGCCAGTTCTTTCATTACTTTAAGAATTCATCTGGTCCTGGTGACTTGAGCTCATCAGGAGCAACTAGGTACTCTTTTCAATCTCCCTACTTATCTTGGGTATCAATTGCCTATTGTTTATTTTTTCACATTACTTTGAGCACAAAGACCACACATTGATATCAACACATAGAAATATGCATATGTATATGGGAACATGTGCATTCATGTTTATATGTGTGCATATAAGCACACTCATATACATTTAGAACATACATGCATATATTATGCTGGATATACATTGCGAATTGACAATGAGTTAGGACCAGAATTGATGGAGAAGAGAATCTATTAAATTACCTTTGAGAAATTGTTCAATCTTTTAATGACCCCAATTTCTACCTAAAACAAGGAGTCATCTTTTTTGTTTTTTGGCTGGGCAATGGGGTTAAGTGACTTGTCCAGGGTCACACAGCTAGTGAGTGTTATGTATCTGGATTTAAACTCAGGTCCTCCTGAATCCAGGGCTGGAGCTCTGTGCACTGTGCCACCTAGCTGCTCCGTGGGTCATCTTTTTTGAATTATCTTTTTTTTTTGCTTTTGCTTTTGTTTCATGGCTATGAGTCATGGAATACTACAATCTCTGAAAAATTGAAATTCAGGATCAAAAGGCAATAGAGAAACATGAAATGATTGTGAATAGGTTATGTCACATCACAAAAAAGGAATTGTGAAGGAGAAACAACAGGGATTTTATCAAATGTATTAACAGAAAAGAAGATGGATTTGGTATATCATGAGAGCAGAAGATAACCATCATACAAACCTTTTTTTTCCTCACTTGTATCTTCATTATATAACAGAAAACTAGACAAGGCCCCAGCACTCTGAGTGGAATTCCCAGCAGCCAACTTTTGAAAGAACATAAACAAGTCAGGTGGCACTATGGGTAGAGTGCTGGTCCTAGAGTCAGGAAGAGTAATCTTCATGAGTTCAAATCTGGCTTCAGACACTTACTGTGTGACCCTGGGCAAGCCACTTAAATCAATTTACCTCAGTTTCCTCATCTATAAAATAATTTGGAGATGGAAATGGCAAACCACTCCAGTATCTTTGCCAAGAAAACTCATACTAATGTCACAAAGAGTTGGAAATGACTGAAAATGTCAGAACAACAACAACGTGCCAATACAGAATAGAAAGGGGTGATTGGGTTGTGATCTGCTTCACTGGATGATATGCTTACATCAAGTTCAGAAATTCATTTGAATATTTATATACATTATTGATTCTCCATTTAATTGTCATTTAAAATTATTTTCCTTATTGATTACATTTTCTATTGTTTTAAGGTTTGTAAATTATGTGTGCCTTTCTGTATTTATTTGTGCTATTTTTGATATAGCATGAGGTTATTTCTGACAAAGATGCTTCGCAATGCTGAAAATAGGTATATTCATTAATATTCCCATTCAGTAATTCCAAAGTTTTATCATATCTAATTTTCTAACATTGTGTTAAGATCAGTAACTTTATTTTACTTTCATCTGAGTTTAAAAGAGGCAGATTGAAGTCCCCAACCATTTTTTACTTACTAAATGTTCTTTTATTTCCTTTAGCTTTTATTTAAATACTCAGTTGCTATGTAATTGGTATATTTTTATTTAAATTTAGTCAATTGAAGAAAAGGTGTTTTATATGCTTTTGGTAAAGAAAACTTCCTAACTGGGAGTTCCTTATAGCATCAAAATCACAGGCCCATCCATATTTAATATTGTGATTATTTCACTATTTATGGTACCTTGAAACAATACAACAATATGATTTCTCTGCTTGCCTCTCTTAACTATGATCATTTTACTTTTCCTTTGCCTGAGATCATGTTTGCCACTCCTGATTTTAATATGATAGTAAAAAGCTAGCATTTACATAGCACTTTGTCAAGTGTTTTATATGTTAATTCATTTGATCTTCTCAACAGCCTTGTGAGGTAGGTGCTATTCTTAACCTCACTGAGGAAACTGAGACATAGAGAGGTTAAGTGACTTGACCAGAGTCACATAGCTTTTAAGTGCCTGAGGCAGGATTTGAACTCAGATCTTCCTGTCTCCCAGTTCTATGTTCTATCCACTGAGACACAGTTTGGAATACTGCTGAGACATAATGTTTTAGTCTAATCTGTCATTTTAGCTCTGTATACATATTTATGTTTTAAGTGTATTTATTATAAATAACAATTTGTTGGGTTTAGCTTCCTAATTTATTCTATTATCTTCTTCTGTTTTATGGATGTGGTCATCACATTCTCATTTACAGTTATTAATTAAAAATTTTATTATGAATTTACTGAATGTAAAAGTGAATGTTTTCCCAAAGCAGAATAGAAAAGATTATCTATAAAATTGTGAGTCTCCATTACTTACAGTTTCTTTTTTAAAAAAAGAATATGATATATTTAACATATTATTTTCAAAGCTTCCTGTTTATCTATTTGCTTCTGAACTCCCTTCTGTTCTCTTATGTAAATTCTTAAAAAATGCTTCTGTCATCCTTTTTGCTTCTTTACATCATGATTAGAAGTAGCATCTTGGGCCTAGTGTGGTCCACTTTGAAGGAGAACTTGACTAATATTTTACTGATACGATTCCTAAGCAGGGTAACTAAAACTGTTTGTGTCAGTATATGAACATATTAATGCTCCATGTCAAGGTGAGTCATGGCAAAAAGATTTGTCCATTCTGACCGTTACAGACAATCATCTGGTCAAGGTAGCCTAGCATGTTCACCACAAATGTCTGCCTACCAGAATTTTGCATTCAAGTTGCTTATACGCTCATGTGGTTGAAGAGTACATGGTAATCCCAAATTCTAGAAGGATTCATTCATGTCAAGAGTGGTCCTATGAAAGGCATACACATCTTTCTGCCTTATTCCACCATCCATTCCTCCCGTTGAAATAATTTTCCTTGATTCCTTTGTGTGACTGGATAGAATCATATCTGTCAATTCTTTAGAGTCTGTGGTTTGGGCAAGATCACTGTTGTAGGGAAATCTTGAAAGCCACAAACCTTCAAATTCATTTCTAAGTATTAAAGTTCTGTAGTGTTAATTCATGAGGCTTTTTATCTGGTGCTAGACTATTTTTTTATCTTGTAGATTCAGAAATAATCACTCCATATCTCATAAATAAACCTTTCCTTTTGAAGTTTGGGGTTAAAGACTCATGTAAAAAAGTAAATAGTTGGCCATTTTTCTGGTCATATGATTGATATCATACAATTTCATAAAGATTTTTTGTACCTAAATAATTTGGAGGCATATTTTGAGAAATCTCTTTCTGTTGAGGAAACTTTGAGTCATCTGTGACTCCATCTTTTTCACACACCTCACTATCCAATCTGTCAAGAAATATGGATGATAACTCCAGAATGGTCCTCATATTAAATATATGTGTGTAGATACTTTCAAGGTAGATAGATAGATGATGAATAGATAGATAGATAGATAGATAGATTAGTGAGAGGAATCAACAATATACTAAGTTGCAGAGAGCTCAAGCTACATGAGAACTATGAAGAGGCCATGAAATTTAGCAATTAAAAAATTATCAATAATCTTGAAGGATTCTGTGTGTGAGAGGGAGAGAGACAGAGACAGAGAGAGACAGAGAGACAGAGACAGAGACAGACAGGGAGGGTGAGGCAGCTAAGTGACCCTGGCTATAGATGAGAACCCTAGGACTGGTAGGGCCTTCACTTTCCCTAGCAGTAGCGATTCTGCTGGTAGATTACCATAGAGTTAACTTAGAAACATACTGCTTAAAATAAAATTGTTACAGATACAGGAGCACCCATCTTGAAATGACAGGTTAGTGAATTTGTTTCTATTCCTTCTTTGACTTGTTCTTTTCTCATTAGTTCTTTTCATCTGGGAGCTCTTTATATGTATGATTTGGTTTGGTGAGGCGAAAGCTGATCCTAGGAAACAAACAAACAAACTCTGAAGGAGGTATAGATTTAGGAGTGAAAATAATGAATTCTGTTTAGACATTTAGAATCTGAAATGTCTCTTGACATCCGGGAAGAGACACTCAGCAGGCAGTTGATTAAGTATGGATGAAGCTCAGGAGAGGGATTAGGGTTAGACATACTCATTTGGGAGCCATTTGAGTAGACGTGAACACATGGGAACAGATAAGATTAGCAATGGAGAGAGAATGCGCAGAGAGAGAGAACAGCACAGGATAGATCCCTGAGGGATAGTCATAAAAGGCACAAAAGGAGACCAAGAAGGAGCAGCCAAGCAAGCAGGAGGAGAATCAGCAAACAGTGACAGGTGTGTGTAGGGGGTGGGTGAGGGGTGGAGGGGGAGGGAACAGTCAACAATCTTAAAAATTGCAAAGAGCTCAAGCTTTATGAGAACTAAGAAAAGGCCAGGAGATTTAGCAGTTAAGAAATTTTTGATAATGTTGGAAGATTTAGTGTCATTTAAATGATGAAGTCCAAAGCAACATTGTAAGAGACTGAGGAGTCAAAGTATAATGGTATAGTGGGTACCAAAGGACAGTGAGTACAGATGATTACTTCTAGAGAAGATTTGGAATACCCTCTGTGGAGAGTGGGATAGCAAGTAAAATAGAAAAAAAGTTTTCCCATGCAGTTGTGAGGCAGGTCGAGTACAGAAAACATGAATTTGTAATGGATCCAATTGATTTAATGTTTTAAATTTATTTGATAGTGTTAAGTACCTTGGGAGCAGGAGCAAACAAAGAGGATGATGGCTATGGAGAAGAATATGAAGGATGGGAAATCAATAGGAGGCAGGGACAATGGAATCATTGTCGGACAATAATGTTATTAAATTGGCCAAGTCTGGAGTCAAACAGAACTGAAGAAACTAAGGCCAGAGCAGAGGTAATGCACCAGGAGAACAGGGAGGACTGTTTGAAAATAGAGGTTGTGGCAAGGATGAAGAATAGATTTAGGAGAAGTAAAGAAGGAAGAGAAATGGATGCAGCTTTTGATTAGAGAAGAGAATTTCAGACTTCATTGTCATAGAAGTGGCACAGTTATGAATAATGGTCAATTTTAAAGTTTTGCCATACTGATGGTTGACTAAAGTAAGCCTGGGGAACCCACTCCCAACATATGGACTCCCAGTAAAGCTACCTGAGGTTGGAGGGTCTCTGTGTGTGAGCACCCACTTAGCTTATGAGCAATTAAGATATTTACTTTTACCAGTCAGAGCTTAAAAGCCTAAAAAAAAAATTAAAAAATAATAAAAATAAATAAAAAGCTTAAAAGACATTTAATCAAATAGCTTAGCAAATAAAGTGACAAGAGACTTCCTCAATATGTATATGTTACCACAATACTACTGGGAAGAGAACATGCAGAGAACATAGAAGACTAGGGACCATGTGTGGTAGGTACACATGTAGTCTGCTATGAACTATTATCTCTAGCACCTGACACAGTGCCTGGAATATAGCTATTGATTTATTAATTAACTGATGTATGAAAGAATATTTGGTAGGAACCTGTGTATCCAGGCACATATATTGAAAAATAACCGGAGCAATTCACATCTTCACACTAGAAGGCTGCTGGTAATGTTGTCATCCTATTCTCTCCTGAGTTCTTGGCATCTCTGCTATCTGCTAGACACAACATTTTTGCTTGGCACATCAACTATGCTGGTCATTTCATTTCTGCTGGTGTCATGTTGTTTCTATTGTATTTCTCTGCTGGTCTTTTGATACTACTACCAGTTTCTTGTATGGATCTCTAGGCTAGCCTATTGGTCATTTTCATTCCTGCCTCACTCTGCATCAGGCACTGTTCAGGGAATACAAAGAACTGCCCCAAGGCTAAGATTAAATCCATTGTTAAATCCAACAATATATTTGGTGCTGAATCTGATCTCTGGTTTGCACAATGTTCTGGCCAAATAACTTCTACCTACCTAAATTTTGTTTGTTTTTGTTTGAAAAAAGGATATTTGCCTTCCTAATTGTGTTAGGATAAGGCTATACCACAAAGGAGCATTGCTTCCAATAGAAGAGTGCTTTCTAAGAGGATAAAGGGTCAAGAATCCAGGTAGATATGAAGAGGTTTACCTTTGCCCCTTTTCCCTTTCACCCCTTTTCAAAAGGAATTTGGCTCCTTTGTTTACAATTCCCAGAAAAACCTTAATACCTTTAGATTCTTTCTCTGAAATCTTATTCAAATGCGCTTTCCTTCCTGGCCCCAAAAAAAACCTGGCTTCAGCTTGTCTAACGGTCCCAGGAAAACCTTAAAGTTTTAGGAACTGCCTTTTTTCCCTTTAAAAGCCCTTTGAAAGCAAACTTCCCCCTCTTCTAGTTCCCTTCATTATCTATTCTCATTGTCTATTCAAATCCCTCAGACATTCGAAACTGAAATTCTCACCTGGACCCTTTTCTTTATCACCTCCCCTTTCAACTGGCCTTTCATTCCATTATTTTGCCTTCCTGGCCAGATCCCACCCTTAATCCTAGCTAGGTGCCAGGAGGTCCAAGATCCAGGAGTTCTGTTCACCCCAGCTTACTAGCCACTCCCATCCAGATCTCCTTAGATCCCTCCTCCCATCACTCCAAACTGCTTGGCCACTCCTAGACCCCTCCCCCAGTCTTTCTGTACTTAAGATTCGTCTTTCCCCCATTCTGCTGCTGAGCTGTTTCCTCAAGAGCGTCACATGGCCTATCCACCCCAGCCCCCACTCAGAGGCTGGGAATTTCTCAAGCCTAGAGGCTGAGACTCCCATGGCCGCTCATGCTTACAAACATCACCTGGCCTCCTTAGTCCCCAGCCCCCATTTAGATCACTGATGTTTGGGTTCCTTGGGAGTCTGGCCTATATGCTTTATCTTTAATAAACTTTTTCTCTGGCTGGAAGAGGATCTGGGTTGAATTCATTCAGGCAGATTCGGCTCCACGATCTGGGGCTTTTTTCCCAGTGCCCCAAAACCTCCTGTGATTTTGGGGTGCCTCTGTGCATCTAGGTGCACCCCAAAACCCCCCACCTCTTCAGATATACACTATAGGTACACCTAGATAAGTCCAGGGAGATCAGCTAAGGCAGATTGGAGAAGGCAGGCATCATATGTCCACTTAAGGAAACAGAGTTCAAATTCAGAAAGGTTACAAAGTCTTAGGGGTGGCACAACTAAAGAAGGTCTAACCCTAGGACAAAGGCTATTTGCTTTGACCTGTTTTAAAAAGGGTAAACTCCCACAGTCTAGCCCAGGGGTGGAGAACCTGCGTCCTTGAGGTAACATTCACAGAACAGATTTGTTTGGGATTTGTTTGGATTAAGTTTGGGTTCAGTCAAAGGGCTGCACTTGAGGACCACATGTGGCCTCACAGCATCAGGTTCCCCACCCCTAGACTCTAGCACATCCAATGATACAGCCTGTGGTACAGTTTTTCAATATGACCATGATTTTTTTCTGTAAAGATAATAGGATATGGAACGCAAGCGACAGGTACCATGGAAAGAGCAGAGTTACCAAGTTTAAGTGAGGTATTTTGCTGGGATTCAGTCTAATTTTGGATGAGTAATTCTTATTTTTCTCTACTCATTATTAAACTCAGTTCTGAGGATCAACTTTTTTTTTTTAAATTTTCAGTCATAGAAATTTAGAGATGTGTTAATGACTTGCACTCTAATTTTCCTATATATTCTGCATTACTAAATAGGAAAAATATGTTTTTTAAAAATCTAATACAAATTCCATTGTCATTGACAAAAACCAAACCAAAACAAAAGCTAGTTAATTTAACCATGGTAGATGTAAGGAAACACACATTGGTTTCAGGAAAGCAAATACCGCAAATCTTTTTACTCCTCTAAACTGGATATATAAAACTGATCAAAATAATGAAAAAGTAATATGAACTTGGTGTTGAGAATCTATTTATTTTTCACATCTCTTTCATTGATCTCATTTCTCAAAGCTGAAAGGAAACAAAAGATGTATTAATAAGAGTAAAATGTGCTGATTTTGAGTAAGAACATTAAAATATGATGATAATAGAAAAAAATAATAAAACTGCAGAATCTTAATTTAAAAATATTTGTGTTATTGCCTTTTAATGAAATTGAAAGTAGTTTAGAGAAGAATCAGTATCTTTCCCACTTTCAACAGTACATAGGATTGTTTTCCATTTTGAAAGAAAAGTAAAGTTCATTCAGTGGTCTTGTTAAAATCTGTCTGAAATGATTTGTTATAGATTACCTCTGAAGTAAAATTTGACAAGTAGTTGACAGAGACATGATAAATGATGTAAAGGTTCTTCACAAAAGTCAGCATTTATTTGATAATCTCAATAGCTGCACCAGTGCAATTAACCATGCCTTAATTGGCATTCTATAAATTCAGCACTCTGCCTGGTTTGGTAATAGTAATTATTATCTGTCACAGACTTAGCTTTGATGCCTCATTAACTAACCACTTCTTTATTACTGTAATAATTATTTCTGATGTTTGGTTTTTTTTTTTCAAATATCAAGTCAAGGAGTTTTCTGGAATGCTGTGTGCTGTCTTAAAAATGGCAAGAGAACATTTGTTCAAAAGTATCTTTGTCTCTTTTTGTTTCATGGTTTCCTGTAGTGTGCTAGTAACAGTGGCTATATTAAATAATGATTGCAAATGGTGGAAGTAAAGTTGGAGTAAAATGTATAGCAAAAGAGAGTAGCAAGAGTAAAGACAGGAACTCGTCTGAGCTCTTTCCCAAACCCCTCCAAATACCTTTAAAAATGACTCTAAACAAATTCTAGAGCAGTGGAAACCACAAAAAGACAGAATCAAACAAATGTCCAGCACAAGATAACCTGGAAAGTTGACAAGAAAGGTCTGTTGCACCAGGCTGAGAGAGGAATACAGTCCAGGGCAGGCCATGCCAGCACAAACCAACCCACAGCAAACCCAGAGCAGGCCTCAGGGGACTGAATCACTGGCACCAGTGGTGGTTTCCAGACTTCTCGTCCCACAAATGCCAAAGTCAGATTAGCAGGTCAATAGGAAGGTCTATCAGACCTGGGTGAGAGAGGAGCACAGTTCAGCCCCATCCCCAGTATAACCCCACTCCAGGAAACCAGGAGCAGGCCTTGAAAGTGATTGAATTAGCCATGGCAACAGTGGCTGCTGCTGGAGCTCTCAGCCCACAGACTGTAAGTGGACACAACAACTGGTCAGAAGGATATTACAGAGGTCTCTTTGCTAGCACTAAGGCAGGTCTCTGTTGTTTTGCCCATACTTAAATCTGGGTGGCAGTCCTGGGGTGAGGAAGAGCACTAGCGTAACAGAGCTTGTGACAGCAGTGGAGAGGGGACTGTTCTCACAGTTCTAGGGCAGAAAAGAGTGCTTGTGGTCACTCACAGACCAGAGCACAGGCCAAGAGAAGAATAAATACTTCTCCTTAGATCATACCACCTTGGAATAACTGAAAACTTACAGGTCCCTAGAAGTATCTTTGAAAACAGCTGCACAAAAGCCCTGAAGCTTGGGACAGTTCACCCTCCACACTAGAAGCAGAGGCCTAACTTAATAAAGAGTTAAAAAAATCAAATTAATGGCTGGGAAAATGAGGAAACAATGGAAAAAAAACTCAGACTATAGAAATTTACTTTGGTGACAAGGAAGATCAAAACATGCAACCAGAAGAAGACAACAAAGTCAAAGCTCCTACCATCCAAAGCATCCAAGAAAAATGTGAATTGGTCTGAGGCCATGGAAGAGCTCAAAAAGGATTTTGAAAATCAAATAAGAGAAGTATAGGAAAAATTGGAAAGAGAAAGGAGGGTGATGCAAGAAAATCATGAAAAACAAGTCAACAGCTTGCTAAAGGAGACCCAAAAAATACTGAAGAAAATAACACCTTAAAAAATAGCCTAACCCAAATGGCAAAAGAGGTCCAAAAAGCCAACGAGGAGAAGAATGCCCTAAAAAGCAGAATTGGCCAAATGAAAAAGGAAGTCCAAAAGCTCATTGAAGAAAATACTTCCTTAAAAATCAGAATGGAGCAAATGGAAGCTAATGACTTTATGAGAAATCAGTAAACTATAAAATAAAACCAAAAGAATGAAAAAAAATAAGACAATATGAAATGTCTTATTGGAAAAACAACTCACCTGGAAAATAGATCCAGGAGAGATAATTTAAAAATTATCGGACTACCTGAAAGTCATGATCAAAAAAAGAGCCTAGACAACATCTTTCAAGAAATTATCAAGGAAAACTACCCTGATATTCTAGAACTAGACAGTAAAATAAAAATTGAAAGAATCCATTGATCACCTCCTGAAAGAGATCCCTAAAGAAAAAAAACTCCCAGGAATATTATAGACAAATTCCAGAGTTCCCAGGTCAAGGAGAAAATATTGCAAGCAGCCAGAAAGAAACCAAGTATTATGGAAACACAATCAGGATGACACAAGATTTAGCAGCTTCTATATAAAGGATTGGAGGGTTTGGAATATGATAATCCGGAGGTCTAAGAGCTAGAATTAAAAACCAAGAATCACATACCCAGCAAAACTGAGTTTGATCCAATGAGAGGAAAAATGACATTCAATGAGACAGAGGAATTTAATGCATTCTTGAGAAAAGACCAGAGGTAAATAGAAAATTTGGCTTTTAAATAAAAGACTCAAGAGAAGCATGAAAAGGTAAACAGGTAAGAAAAATCATAAGGGACTTATTAAAGTTAAACTGTTTACATTCTTACAAGGAAAGAAAATATTTGTAACTCATGAGACTTTTTTCATTATTAGGGTACCTAGGAATATATATGGACAGAGGGCACAGATGTGAGTTGAATATGAAGGGATGATATCTAAAAAATAAAATTAAGAGATGAAAGACAGGAATGTACTGGGAGAAAGAGAAAGGGAGCAGTAGGATGGGGTAAATTATCTCACATAAAAGAGGCAAGAAAAATCTTTTACAGTGGAGGGGAAGAGGGGGGAGGTGAGAGTGAATGAGTGAACCTCACTCTCATCAGAATTGGTTTAGAGAGGGAATAACTTAAACACTCAAATAGGTATAGAAATCCATCTTACCCTATGGGAAAGTAGAGGGGGAAGGGAATAAGAGAAGGCTTGGTGATAGAAGTGAGGGAAGATTCGGGGAGGGGCTGATCGGAAGCAAACACTTTTGAGGAGGGACCTGGTAAAAGGAGAGAACAGAATAAATGGGCCGCAGGATAGGATGGAGGGAGATATAGTTAGTTTTTCACAACATGATTGCTATGGAAGTGTTTTGCATGACTACCCATGTATAACCTGTATGGAGTTGCTTGCCTTCTCAATGACAGTGGGTGGGGAGTGGGGAAGGGAAAGAATTTGGAACTCAAAATTTTAAAAATGAATGTTAAAAATTGTTTTTTTACATGTGACTGGGGAACAATAAAATACCAAATTAAAAAAAATAAAATGTATAGTAAAAATAAGCTACTCTTTCTGAAAAATTTTCCCTGGTTACAAGGGCAACATTGAGGCAGCAATCAATAAATATTTATCAAGAAAAAATTTCACAAGCTATTTTTATAAAAGATTCATATCTATTAGAAAACAACTACCAGGAGAACAAATTTGTTTATAGAGCCATAGAATATTCATTCCACTAGATTGAATTATATTAGAAAATGTTAGGTCATATGTTATATTTCTGCCAAAAGCAAAGATAAGATGATCACATCTGGGCAGATTTTACTAAAATTCATGTACAATTATATTAAACATATTATCACATTAATCATGTTGTGAAAGAAGAATCAGAATAAAAGGGTAAAACTATGAGAAAGAAAAAAAAAAACAAAAACAAACGAAAAAGAGAAAATAGTATGTTTCAATCTGCATTCAGATTCCATAGTTCTTTCTCCGGATGTGGATAACATTTTCCATCATGAGTCTTTGGAATTGTCTTGGATCATTGTATTGCTGAAAAGAGGTAAGTCTAACAAAGTTGATCATCTGATCATTGCACAATGTTGCTGTTAAAAAGTCAACTAGCTCTTGCTTAAAGACTGCTAATGAGGGAAAATCCATTACCCTGAAATGAGCCGGTCCATTTTTATTTTGTCCTGCTACAATTTTTGAATTCTTTCTGCTTTGAATCTAATTAAGTCTCTTTGTATCTTCCATCCACCAGTACTAGTGAAATCAAACAGAACAAGTCTAATTTCATCTTTCATATGATAACTTTTGAAATACTTGAAAATTGCTATTTTGCCCCACCTGCAATATCACATTTTCTTCACACTAAATGTCCCCAGTTCTTCTAATTGATCTTTACATGGCATGCAATCCTCTCACAAGTGAGATTACCTTCCTCTGGATACTCTCCAGCTCATTAATGTCTTTCTTAAAATGCAGGATTCAGAACTGAAAATGATACTTCATATACCTTTAACTCTATCCTATGCCCTCCCTGGTGTCAGCCTTCCTACAGTATTCTGGTGTCTATATTTCTCCCTTCATAAGACCCTGGGGCCTTTATGCGCTGAGATCTGAGGTTCTGTTCCCTTCTATCTCAACTAAATTGGTTTAAGTGCTTGCCCTGATTATCTGAATTGCTAACTATGATTCTGTTAAGGGCATTTAAAAATCAAACTGGAAGGTGGACAAAAGATGAAAAATGGAAAAGATTTGAAAAGGTTTTTATTACAAGTATTTTCATTATCAAGGACATACACCCCTCTTGGACTTTAATATTACAATCTTAAATGTGATAATGGAGGAAATGAAAAGGGTAGTGCAGAAAATGAAGATAAGAAAAGCAGCTGTACTTGATCAAATATACATAAAGAAAGTTTGTCCTGGAGGTGACATGGTTTTAAGGCACTGAAACATTAATTTGCAATGTATTTAAAGGAGGAGATACTAAATATCCAGATTTTAACATTACTAAAAAGGAGAACTAGAAGACCATCATTAACTACTAACTCATATACTTACTGTTCTATTGACATAAAAATTTTATGACAATATTCTCATATATAAAGGGGACCCTTGATTAGCCTATTAAATGGGAAAAGGCAGGCTTTCATAAGCAATATTCCACAGTTGACTACATCTTTGCCATTATCCAAATGATTTAAAAGTGTATAGACAACATATTTTGGTACTGTTAGATTTCATGTTTAATTTTTTTTAATTTAAGGAAAAAAACATGCAACACATTATCAACAAGATATATTCTTTACATTTGTCATTCAGTCATTTGATAACAAATATGTGATCAACTATGGAATATTTATGAAATCTTATACTGTTTGTTTTTTATGATTTTGAAATAGTTATATATTTTAACCATAAAAAGCATTTATTTCAATAGAGCAAAAGTAGTATTTCATCCATACCTCAAAATTTTTTAAGATTCCTTACAAGAAACGGTGACAGAAAACTTTCTGATCATTGTTATTACAAAGTGCATAGAAAAATGGCAATAGGGGGTGGAGCCAAGATGGTAAGGGAAAGCAGTGACTTGCTAGAGCTCTCCCCCAAACCCCTCGAAATACCTACAAAAAATGGCTCTAAACAAATTCTAAAGCAGCAGAACCCACAAAAAAACAGAGTAAAACAAATTTCCAGCCCAAGACAACCTGGATGGCTGGTTGAAAAGGTACATCGCGCCGGGCGGGGAGAGGAGCACAGTTCGGCATGGGCGCGCAGGCCACAGCAACCCTGGAGCAGGCCCCAGAGGACTGAATCACGGGCAGCTGTGGCAGTTTCCAGACTTCTCAACCCACGAACGCTAAAGACAACTTAGAAGGTCAGTGGGAAAAGTCTGTTACTGTGGTGAGAGAAGAAGCTAGATCTCAGCCACCCTTAGGCAAGCGGCTGCCTTCTAAGGTTCCAGCCCACAGACTGAGGGGGAATCTGGTGGCTGATCAGAGGGGGATTGCAAGGATCTCTTTGCCAGGGCTGAGGCAGGAATCTCTTGCTTTACTGGTGCTTGGATCTGGGTCACAGTTCTGAGGGGAGGTCCTGGGGCGAGGAGGAGCACTGGCGTGGTGGAGCTTGTTGTGGCTGTGGAGAGGAAACACCTCGCTCCTTATCATAGCACCTTGGAAGAACTGAAAATTTACAGGTCCCTAGAGGTATATCTGAAAACAGCTGTACAAACCCCCGAAGCTTGGGACAGTACACTCTTCACAATGGAAGCAGACTTTTACCTTAACAAACAGTTTAAAACTCAAGTAATTGGTTGGGATCATGAGCAAGCAGTGCAAAAAGAGTCAGACTATATTATCTTACTTTGGTGACAAAGAAGATCAAAACATACAACCAGAAGAAGAAAACAAAGTCAAAGATCCTACATCCAAAACTTCCAAGAAAAATATGAATCAGTCCTAGGCATTGGAAGAGCTCAAAAGGGATTTTGAGAAGCAAGTACGAGAAGTAGAGGAAAAACTGGGAAGAGAAATGAGAGTGATGCAAGAAAATCATGAAAAGCAAGTTAACAGCTTGCTAAAGGAGACCCAAAAAAATACTGAAGAAAGTAACACCTTAAAAAATAGCCTAACCCAAATGGCAAAAGAGGTCCAAAAAGCCAATGAGGAGAAGAATGCCCTAAAAAGCAAAATTGGCCAAATGGAAAAGGAAGTCCAAAAGCTTACTGAAGAAAATACTTCCTTCAAAATTAGAATAGAGCAATTGGAAGCTAGTGACTTTATGAGAAATCAAGACACTGTAAAACAAATCCAAAAGAATGAAAAAATACAAAACAATATGAAATATCTCATTGAAAAAACAACTGACCTGGAAAATAGATCCAGGAGAGAGAATTTAAAAATTATTGGACTATCTGAAAGCCATGATCAAAAAAAGAGCCTAGACATCATCTTTCAAGAAATTATCAAGGAAGACAGCCCTGATATTTTAGAAGCAGAGGGCCAAATAGAAATTGAAAGAATCCACCAATCTCCTCCTGAAAGAGATCCCCAAAGGAAAACTCCTAGGAATATTGTAGCCAAATTCCAGAGTTCTCAGGTCAAGGAGAAAATATTACAAGCAGCCAGGAAGAAACAATTGAAGTATTGTGGACACACAATCAGGATAACACAAGATTTAGCTGCTTCTACATTAAGGGACCACAGGGCATGGAATATAATATTCCGGAGGGCAAAGGAGATAAGATTACAACCAAGAATCACCTACCCAGCAAAACTGAGTATAATCCTTTAGGGGGAAAAATGGATATTCAGTGAAATAGAGGACTTTCAAGCATTCTTGATGAAAAGGCCAAAGCTGAATAGAAAATTTGACTTTCCAATTCAAGATTCAAGTGGAAAATGAAGAGGTAAACAGGAAAGAGAAATCATAAGAGACTTATTAAGGTTGAACTGTTTGCATTCCTGCATGGAAAGATGATATTTGTAACTCATGAGACCTTTGTCAGTATTAGGATAGTGGGAGGGAAAAATTATATGTATGTATATAAATAGATAGATAGATAGATAGATAGATAGATAGATGGATGGATAGAGGGCACAGGGTTAGTTGAAGATGAAGGGGTCATATCTGGAGAATAAAATTAAGGGATGAGAGAGTATTATACTAGGAGAAGGAGAAAGGGAAAGGTAAAACAGAGTAAATTGTCTCACAAAAAAAAAAAACACAACAGAAAAGAAAAGGCTCTTACAGTGGAGCGGAACCGGGGAAAGTGAGAGGAAATGAGTTAATCTTATTCTCGTAGGATTTGACTTAAGGAGGGTATAACATACACACTCAATTGGGTATGGAAATCTGTCTTACTGTACAGGAAAATAGGAGGGGAAGGGGATAAGAGAGTAGGGGAATGATAGAGAGGAGGGCAGATTGGGAAAGGGGGTAATCAGAAGCAAATACTTCTGAGGAGGGACAGGGTCAAAAGAAAGAATAGAGTAAATGGGTGTGTGGGATAGGATTAAGGGAAATAGAGTTAGTTTTTCACAGCATGTCTACTATGGAAGTGTTTTGCATAACTGCACAAGTATAGCCTATATTGAGTTGCTTGCCTTTTCGTTGAGGGTGGGTGGGGAGAGAGGAAGAAAGAAAATTTGGAACTCAAAGTTTAAAAAAGCACATGTTTAAAAAAAATGTTTTCACATGCAACTGGGAAATAAGAAATACAGGAAATGGGGTACAGAAATCTATCCTACCCTACGGGAAAATAGAAGGGGAAGGTGGGGAGAGATAGCAGGGAAAGCAGACTAGGAGAAGGTGTATTCAGAATGCATGCTATCTTGGGGTGGGGGGAGGGACGAGATGGGGTGAAAATTTGGAACTCAAAATCTTGTGGAAGTAAATGTTGAAAACTAAAAATAAAAAAAATAAATTAAAATTTAAAAAAAAGAAAAGTGGCAATATACTCTGTTAAATTATTCACAGCTGTCATAGAAAAGATACAGTGTAGAATCAAATTTTAAAAATGATTTCCCATAGACACTGAAGTCTTCCTAAGATCCCTGTTTGTGGATGATATGATTTTATTGCATCAAATCCTAGAACACTGACAAGACTCCTAAATGAGACCCATAAACTCTCAAAGAGTTTTACCTAACTATACACACAGGAAAAAGAAATAGATAAAGAATGCCTTTCGTATACAACTCATCCAACAGTATAGACACAGATGCATATTTAGATATCTACATGCATGTGCACACAGACAGTACAGAGTGTGCACACAAACACACAGTATGTGTGCGCAAGTACATGCATCCTATATATGTACACATATGTATGCATCTTATGTACACATACATACTTCTATGTGTACTATACATGCATATATGTATATACATATGTATATTTTAAGTTTACGTATCTCAAAGGATTGTTGTGAGGATCAGATTAGAGTATTTATACAGAGTGTCACAAAAGTTTTCTTTAGTTGCTTAACACTGCAAAAAGATTTTTGGGACATGCTATATAAATTACTTTGCAATCCTAAAGTGCTATATGAATGTTAGCTACTTTTATTATTACATGTTGATGTCTCCTGAAACCTTTTGGTTCTCTAGGTCTTCAGCCTTCTCAGTTCCCATTATCTCCAACTTCCTTCTAGCTTGCTAGCATCCATAGAGATGGTCATAATCTTCAGTCTATATTAACATTAGCTAAAACCACTAGTTCCATTATGCTGATCATAACCTCTTATCCTTTCATCATTGCTTCCACCACATTCTTTATAAAACCTATTCTTCATCCACTTTTTGGCTCAACCTTCATTGCCTCTAGAACTTTCTTGTTCTCCATGTCCATCTTCACTTACTTTCCTCCCTTCATACCACTGACCTTATGGTTGACAAGTTCAATGATGAACTGTCCTTGAGTCTTCAGTTCTTTACCCTTTATCACCTTTTGCATCTTACGAATCTCAACCCTAGGTAATCTCTAAACAATTCCTCCTCTCCTGTTCATGTGCTGCAGAATGCCTTTTTTTTTTAGTGAGGCAATCAGAGTTAAGTGACTTGCCCAAGGTCACACAGCTAGTAAGTGTCAAGGGTTTGGTCTGAGGCCGGATTTGAACTCAGGTCCTCCTGACTTCAGGGCCGGTGCTCTATCCACCGTGCCACCTAGCTGCCCCCTGCAGAATGTTGTTGCAGAAAGTTATGTTATATAATCTCAATTAGCCTTTCATTACTTCCTGATACTCTTTTATTTTGTGATTTACTTTCTCTCTCTCACATTTCCCATGGCCTTGATTTTCTGTACATTGTCTTTTTTTCCCCTCACACTTCCTTTAACCATTCTTTTCATGTTCTTTTCTTCAGAAAACCTGATCTCTTACTTCATTGAGAAATTGATGCAATCTGCTGATTGCTCCATAGATAACTTTCTTTTTCAAACCCCTAAACCCTTTAATAACTTGCCCTCCTCTTTTTGTCTCCCTTTCTCCAGTCTTTGGGAGGAGATGATCCTTCCTGCCAAAGTCAACTCATCTACTTGTGCCCTTTATACAAGGATGTGCTGGCAAATGTTTAACAACTAACTTTCCAAGAAAAGTATGTGGAATACACTTTTAAATTTAATCTGTATTATTAGCATTTTCTCTAACACTTATTTATAGCATTTGCTATTTTCCAAGGTATTATGAAAATTTAGTAATCAGCTTTGCAAGCCAATTTTAACTGTCTCCAGAATATCACTATCTTCATTCCATCCCTTTCTTTCTTCTCCTGGAGTTTGCCCTATCAGTTTTTCTTTCTCATTTCCAGTCTCTCCTGGGTCTATCTACTAGGTTGTTTCCTACTGTCTACAAAGGCACCCAGGTGTCTCATTATTTAAAAAGAAAACAAAACAAAACACTTTACTTGATCTTGACAGCTCTTCAAGCTATCAACTTTTCACATTCAAACTTCTAGATAATTAAAAAACAAGTCTGAAGTTGTTGTTTTTTCACCATACTCTCACTTATTAGCACCAAGCAACCTGGTTTCTGACCCCACCATTCAGATGGAATTCCCCTCCCCAAGATTACCAATAATCTTCTAATTGTTAAACCAGTTTGCTTTTAGTCAGACCTCATACTACTTGGCCACTAGTTTTTGATATTTTCAACCACTTCTCTAGGATTCTCTCTTCTCTCTTGGCTTCCATAACACTGCTCACTCCTCCTTCTCCTGATATTATAGAATTTTTGGACAAAGCACTGGACCTGGAGTCAGGGAGATCTGAGTTCAAATCCCACCTGAAATTTGATAGCTGTGTGATCCTGGGCAAGTCATTTAACCTTTGTTTGCCTCAGTTTCCTCATGCATAAAATGGGGGTAATAACAACACTTACCTCAGGGATGTTGTGAGGATCAAATGAAATAATATTTGTGAAGCACTTAGCACAGTGCTTGGTATATAATAAATGCTATATAAATGTTAGCCATTATTATTATTAAAACAGGAATGGGGTGGAGAGTGTTCCCATTTCTATATGTATCTGAGAATTTTATTATAGGATAATATGACGGGGCTTCCTTTCCTATAATTGAGCAGGAAGTTAACTCCCTCATTGCTAGTAGGTTTATAAATGTTTACTAAATGGAAGTGAGTTAAAAATTATTGGTCTGAAGAAGTGGGATAAATAGCCCCACCATGATTGGTGAACAGCCTTTACTAACTTCCTGATATTTGATTCCAGAAACCAATATCCAAAAAAGACTTAGATAATATTACCTGTTGGAATAAACTGGAAAAACAATTTCCATCCAAAACTATTTAATAATTAGCAAATTTTTCAAGCTGGGATAGTTTTGAGTCTACAGCCTTCTTATAATTTAAAAGGTTTATATTAAAAGGATGGATGACTGCCATTAAGTCTAAGGAATTAATTAAAACCTGGATTAAGCTAGAGAAGAGAAATTATATTCATCTAGTTGGAGAGCATAGTTCTTTTTAAAAAGGACTTATATTAATTAGGTAGCCCATTTTCCAATTTCTTGTAGGAAAAATAGCATTGAAATGTAGGACATTTGAAACTCTTTCTCTCTAACTATTTCATAGTACTTCTACTATACTAAAGAATTTCCAAGAGGGATTTAACCTTTTTATTTTTTACTTCCCATGAACACTGGCTCCAATTCCATACTATGGAATATGTTTCCTTAGACTCATGAAAAACCATTCATTTTGGTTACCAAATTCTCTGTAGTCATATGAGACAAGATGGCAGCTGGTGAAACTGTGTCTGATGATGGGGAAAAGAAAGAATTTGGAAAAGAAACATTGAAGCATTAATATATTAATAAATATCATGCATGTTAGCTCAGATGTGACATTTTAAACTAATTATGGAATATTTGGAATTCATAATAGAAATTCCATTAATCCCAGAGTTTTCTAGTCAATATTCCAATTGGATGTGAGAAAATTATTTGTTTTTTAGTAAAGCAAACCATTATTTAAAGCCTCATCCTTTATCATGGTGCATTAAACTGTTCTTTAAATAATATAGGGAGATATATAGGGTGGTATTTACTTGCAACCAATATATGAGACAGGAATCCCACTTGTTAAGAACAATTGGAGAGGCTACATGTAAATCTTGGATGGACATATAAAGTCCCCCTACAGGTTACCCTGTAGTTACCCTACAGTTAATTCTAGCTAAGTTACCCTACAGGTAAACTTGAGGAACTGATCTTGACTGAGCCTATGGTGCTGGGGCTCTCAATCTTTGTGTAAAGTCCCCAAATACAAAATAAGGGAAATAAAATGTAGTGTTCCTTGGCATGGCA
Organism: Vombatus ursinus; assembly: GCF_900497805.2. NCBI lineage: Eukaryota > Metazoa > Chordata > Mammalia > Diprotodontia > Vombatidae > Vombatus > Vombatus ursinus. The sequence continues at coordinate 2,003,884 of NW_020954587.1, read as the reverse complement.
TTTTAACAGTGTATAGTTACCACATTGGCAGGTTTAATTGGAAGAGACCCATGTGTAAACAGCATTAAAGAATCCAAAAGATACCCATATTCATTAACAGAAAACCAAGGGTGTAATTGATCCTCTTTTCCTGGCTTTTTAGTAGACCTCTACCTCAAGAGATTATCTTTACTAGGTCTAAAAGACAATTCAATGAACTAGAGGATTCCCTTATATATATGCCTCAATACCTTTGTGCCTTATGTTTTGCCCATAATCAAGGGTCTATAGAGGCATGGGGGGATGCTCTGGTTGGGGAGATATTTTGTAACTTCTGTCCTTCTATAAAAGAATAATACTTAGAAAAAAAACACAACTAATTAAATCTATCTGGCTAATTGATAATTGATGTATACAACACCAAATGGGGGCTCCTGGGCAATAGTGGTCGTCCACCCAACACCTCAATATTTCCAACATTTGGAGTCTTGGGGGAGGTACTTTATGATTCTTCTCCCTGGAAGTACTTTTCCCTTTGAGGAGATCCTGTGAATATCACTTCAAGGAGTTCCACTGACAGGAGTATACTGAAGCCAGCTTGAATCTTCTCGAGACCCAATTGCTAAATTTTCAGTGTATTTACATTTTGAAAACCAGCAAAAACTAAAAATCAGGGTTGATTTTGTGATTTCATTGATTGTCTACAGTCTAGAATCTAGACCTAAACAATTGATGGTGAAAATGTTAATAATGTAAATTAAACCCAAAGGTGTGTCACGTGGACATTTTTTCTCTCTTGGAGCCAGTTGTTAAACCATGACACAGACGTTTTGTGTTTATGTGTATTGTTTGGGGTGTATCCTGGGTTTGACTGTAACAGAAAAAAGCTGGAAATGTGTTGCTTAGCCCAAAGCATTGTTGCCAGCATACCTCTGGTCATTGGTAATGGAAAAGTTCTTTTCTTGCTCAGTTTGGCTGGCCCCTTGATGGACAAGATATCTCAGCTAACAGGACAATCCTCTTGAGGGCTGGGTCAATCAGGTTACTCTTCCTAATTGGTTACTCATAAGATTTGGCTACCATTGCTATGAGCTCCAGTGGCTGAGGGAATCTGTGATTGTTCTGCATTTTTTTAATCAATATTTTTTAAAAAAGTTATTTAAATTTTCAACATTCATTTTTATAAGATTTTGAGTTCAAAATTTTTCCTCTTCCTCTCCTCCCTCCTCCCCAGCATGGCATGAAATCTGATATAGGCTATATACGTACAATCTTATTAAATATATTTCAACATTAGTCATGTTTGAAAGAAGAATCAGACAAGAGGGAAAAACCACAGGAAAGAAAAAATTAAAAAAAGAGAAAATATGCTTCGATCTGCATTTAGACTCCATAGTTCCTTTCTCTGGATGCGGACAGCATTTTCCATCATGAGTCATTTAGAATTGTCTTGGATCATTGTATTGCTGAGAAGAGCTAAGTCTAACAAAGTCCATCACTGCACACTGTTGCTGTTACTGACTTTTCTAGGATCACAAAATCTATACATCTCTAGACACCCATTTATTTAAGATCAAGAAAGAATAAGCACAAACGAAACAGGAACCATACACTCAGGGACCCATAGCAGCCAAATGGGGAGATTCTGCTCCTCTTTCCAACCAGTCTCATAGCAGTTCTTTACTCACAATCCTCAAAGGAAGAGATTAGCACAGAAGGGGCCCAGGGAAGGGTCCATCAATCTTTTTCTATGCAAAGCCAATTCCTTCCTAAGGCCTTTCCCCTCATCCCTTAACTTTATATTATGATATTTGTTTTGACTATACACTGACAGATATTGATTTTATTTCTAGATTTCAAATTCTGACTCTGCAGCCCTTATCCACAAATGGTTGAGAACATTTCTCAAAATGAGGACTTTTAATTAAAGCTCAGTTCTCTGTTAGTGGGGGGAAAAAGAGAAAAATTATACCCAAATCACTGAAAATATTAAGGAAAGAACTATATATATATACATATATTATGTACACACATACATATACATAGATACATATATGTATATATATATATATGTTTGTATCCAATCCTCAATTTTTGATTAATAACCTTTAAAGATTTTTTACACAGCTTCACATATTTCACTCAGCATTTTGCCCTTCAGTTTAGTATTACAGTGTTTTTCAGCATTGTGAAATAACAGATTCTGGTTTTAAAAAAGGCTCTTCAGATTTTTAAAACAATCATCCGTTTTTGAATTAATTTCCCAGCTATTTTTCCTTATTTCATAAAGGAGCCACATACTTGTAACTTTGGGATAAGGATTATATGAGAACCAATTTTATACTAAAGGATAATGATAATCAGAATCAATAGCAAAAGCAAAGAAGCTTACTTTCCAAAAATAAAATTATTTCAAAGAATCACAAATGCCCTAAAATCACAAATGAAGTTTACTATCTATAAAGGAAAAAAAAAAACAACAACTAAGTTTTGTGCGATGAAAGTTGAACCAAAGAATTTCTTCTTTCTTAGTGAAACCATTCATTTCCTTTAAATAGGAACTTGTTACTGGTGACACTTAACCACTGATGTTACTATTTCTTTTCTTTTAGCTATTTCCTTTCCACTTCAGTTTTCCTAGTTCTTTCTCAAGGATTTTTGAGCATCAAGGTAATTTGTATGGCTTAACTTTAGGAACAAAGGAATTGTGGGTTTAAGAGGAGGATCATGGAAGTTGCAAAAGCATAGAGAAAGAAATTTGCTTTCCAACAGCCTCATAAAGAGTCAGTGGGAAGTACTGTGTGGGGTGCATATTTCTTACAGCCTGAAGCAAGTTAAGAGATGGATGGAATTCATTTACCCTGACTTCACTAGCAATGAGAGTTAGGAATCATTAGTTGAGGGGGTAAGCTAGGATATATTAAAAGCTGCATGAAATGCTTCCTCCCTTCTCTTGCCTCCCCCCAACTTGTGTGTATAAGTGTGTAGGGGGATGGGGGGTGGGTGTGGATATGGGGGTGGTGGTGTTGTTTAGGTGGTGCTTTGGGTCTGACTCTTAACAACAACAAAAAAGCTGGAAAAGCATTGATTAGTCCCAAGACATATTAGTCTTGGTGAGAGGGTGTTTTGTTTGTTTGTTTGTTTGTTTGTTTGTTGTTTTTTTAATTAAGTAATTTTTAACTAAAAATAACAGTAATGATAAAGGTTTCCAGACAAAGGATAGCACCAGAGGCTAATGAACACAGTCAACAAAGATTTCCCTCCGCTGGGCCCTAGTATCTTTTTACTTGGGTTACAGGATCTTTGTTCTCAGGGTTTCTCTCATTTTGCACAAAACCTAAAAAGCCCAAAATATAAAGAAGAGGGAGTACCCTCAATGTTCTAGAATAGCTGTTCTTATCCTAGCTCTGTGAACTTTTTTCATTATTTTTATAATCACTTCAATGTAATTGGTTTCCTTTGTAATCCTAGGCATTTGATTTTATGCATTTAAAATATTATACTGGGGTAGCTAGGTAGCACAGTGGATAGAGCTCTAGCCTTGGAGTCAGGAGGACCTGAGTTCAAATATGACCTCAGACACTTACTAGCTGTGTGACCCTGGGCAAGTCACTTAACCCCAATTGCCTCACCAAAAACAAACAAACAAAAACAAAACAAAACATTATACTGAGACAGAACCATAGATTTCACCAGGCTGCCAACAGGGCCCAAGATAGCAAAAAGGTTAAGAACCCCTGCTCTAGGATAAAGCTGGCTATTAACCAACCAGGCACTCTGCAGCGGTGAGGCAGGTCCAACATAGCTGATATCCAGACGCTATTAAAGACTTTCCAACGTAGGGCAACACCAGTGTACAGTCTGCTTCAGTTAATGTTAGTTAAAGTTAATCTCTTCTTTTCCTGTATATTTTATCCTAGAATATTTCTTAGGATGATCTCAAGAAGTTCTTACTTCAAATCACCCCAGAGATGAGTTTTAGCCCATTACTGTCCATCTCATTTTTTTTTTATCTCAACAAGGATTATTTTTAAGTCTTTTCACATTTAATCAATGTAACAGAAATGAACATAATACTGATCATTACAGAGCCCTTGCAGACCTGAACATTGTCCTGTGAATACGGGAGAAAGGGACACTTGTGGTGACATTGATGGTATTCTGATAAGTTTTAATCTAGAAATTGTAGCTTAAACTTGTGCAAATTTTCTGGACCTAGTTTCTTTTAATTGTATTTTTGATCCTAGGCAAAATTTAGTTTTAGAAATGTAAATTCATGCAATACTTCTCCAAACTAACTAAAGGGTACAGTAGTCAAGCCTATGGTTAACCAGATGGTCGAAGAAGGAAAATCATGGCGTTTTCAGGAGTCTTGCCATCAGTCTTTTCTGCTGCCCCATACTGGAATGAGTTCAAGTGTTGATGTGCCACTCAGAACCATGATGACAATTTCACTGTCTTTCATGACTGTTCCAGTAAGAAACTTGGTGATATCTTCCCTTCATTGATGGGATGCTGCTACATCAGCACTCACCGCATTCAGGAGCTTTTAGTAGCAATTTGTCTTCTAATTTTGTGAATCTACTTCTCAGATATCTGAAGCAATGTGTAATTCAAAAATCAAAACAGGACCATAAACAAATAAGAAGGGGACCTTAAGTAGGTTGTACCTTATACAGGTCAATTCCACTGTTCATAATAATTGCAAGAGTCAAATGACTGACTGATTTTATGACAACTAGTTGGGGAGACATGGGGCTGAAAGGGGGGGAGGGTTGTATACATGACAAACTTTTAAGTTTAATATGTATTATTAACATTTTCTCCATCCCTTTCTTAGGTATAGACCATTGGTGTGAAACTCAAATAGAGATAGGACCACTAAACCATACATTAGGATTCCTGTGAGCCACATATTAACTTAGAAAATCACACATTAATGTTATTTTTGCTCTATTGTAGTTTTATTTATTTTGTTATATAAAATATAGTTATATTAAAATATAGTTCTATTTCAATCAGGTTCTTGTTGCCTCCTCATGTTACCTGTCAATGTGCATGTCTAGACTTTAGAGACAATTAACAAACTAAATCAAACTCTGATTTGTAGCATTTGTCAAGAGCCAAGTGAAACTGATTCCAGCACAACCCTGATCCTGGTTATCTCTTTGTAAAAGCTTTAACATTTTCTTAAGAGGGAAGGAGAAATAGATATTAGTGGCATTCATAGTAGTGGAACTAGAAGTAACTGCAGTAACCTCACAGGGTCAGTAAGTGTAGATAAAAATGAGAACCAGGAGCATTTTGAGCCATGCAGATGCAGGAGAAACATAGAAATATCTTCAAATTTAGTAGAAATGGTACCAGAGCAACAGAGAACACCATGGAGAAAAGAGAGATTGGCATAGCAGGGAATCCTAGACGCAAGGATTAGAGGAGGGAAAAGAAGTAGGAGGCAGTGAGACCTATAGCCATTATGGAGAAGAGTAAACTTGGACTGTGATATTCCCTGGTATCCTGAGTCAGGTGTATTGTGCAGAAGCAATTTGACAGGAGTGACCCCAATTTGGCGGTATCCAATTTGACGGTAGTTGTTTCCCATCTTGGGGGTAAGATAGGGCTCAACCCTAGTGCAGCGCTATGATGGAGTGACTATACCACCCTTGAAGGAGGAAGAGACCCATAGAAGCAACCATTTTTTAACTGTCATTGTGCTTTGGTACAAGCCAGAGCTTAATAAATGGGTAATGATTGATTGTCATCCTGGTTGTAGGTAATAAATTGGTTTTCTTTATAGCCTCAGTTGATTGAAAGGCAATAGAAGACAGAAGAAAAGGGCAAGAAAGAAGAGAAATTCAAAATTTGTCAGGTCTCGAAAACTAGTTGTAGGCCAACACAATCTATAGATTGAGGTTGTTTTTGAGAAGAATTTGAGATGAAACCCATTTATTAGAATTATACCTAGCATGAAGCATCAAGATATTCATCCCCAGCCAGTTTGGAGCCACACTATATTCCTGTCAATCCCTCTTTTTGTGCCTTCTTCCTTCCTAATACTTAATTAGTCTTTACCTTCACATAGTACAAGTGCCCCCAGGTCCACTACCCATAGGATCCCATTTCTGTCAGCACTCCTCCTCTAAGGCTCCTTTCTCCAACTTCAAACCTTTTAGGGGTGCAGACTAAAGCTTCTTAGGTATGGGCCACCTTTTCTCCCAGTCTGACTGCATCCATAGTCAGACTGTTCTCCTCTCTAAAGGGATACTCTGCCAGTCCATTGAGAGCTCAGTGCTGCAGTAATGAACTTTAGGTTACAAATGGTTAAAATAAAATAAAATAAAATAAAATGATATTGAAAATGAAATGCCAAAATGATATTTTCTGGCTGAAATTATTCATTTCTCATTGGTTCAAAGACATTTCATTCCTTATAACCTTATTAATTTTGTAAGTACTATATATATTTTCTCTAATTGCTAAGTTTAAGATTAATATTGATTTTTTGAATGCTTCAACTGTTTTGATATTTAAGCAAATTATACATGGTTTGAAAAATATTTTACATTTCTTTCAAGCATGACTTATCCTCAAATCCATAGCAATAATAAAAAGTCTTCTGTAAAAAATAATTTTCCTTAGTGTACCGTTTTCTCTATTTTTCTTCATTCTGCATGCTATATTTTGTTGGTGGAAAGAGCACTGGCTTTGGAATTAGATTGACCTGGCTTCAAATCCCATTTCTTATACCAACTAACTGGGTCAGCGTAGACAAGTCACAAATGTTCTGGGCCTCAGTTTTCTTTTTTGTAAAATAGGGGATATGATATGAATATCTGTAGCATCTGCTTCACAGTTCTGCTGTGAAATCAAATGAGCTATTATATGTCAAATATCTGGCAAAAGTTAAAAGTGATATATAACAACAGACTATCATCAGTATGAGGAATCATTTAAATTGAATTTGCTTTTAAAGTTCTAACTTTTCAATGACCTGATGCTAAAGTTAAAAGTCTGTAATTCTTGTTTATGAACTTTCTTTCCTAGGTAACTTCAGATCTTCCAATGGTGTGGGGATGTCCAAGTATTACTATAGAGCCTGATAATATGATTTCTTATGTTCTACACATATGCCCATGGAAACGAGGCACATTTAAAGGTATCAAAACTTTGTTGTTAGGTAGTTTCAGTCATAACCATTTTGGGGAATTTCTTGGCCAAGATACTGGAGTGGTTTGCCATTTCTTTCTCCAGCCCATTTTACAGATGAGGAACTGAAATAAACAGGGTTAAGTGATTTGACCAGGGCACACAGCTATTAAGTGTCTAAGGCTGGATTTGAACTCCTGATTTTAAGCCCAGTGCTGTATCCACTGTGCCACCTAGCTTCCCCAAACTAGTAACCAAATAATTTCCTTAACACATATAAATAATTTCCTAACTTTCTAATATTTTCATCAATTGCTCTCTCTTCACACAGAAACAAACACATATTCCACTTAAATCATGAATAATATAGCCTTCATTGCAGCTAGGTAACACGATGGATAGAGTACTGGTCTTTGAACCAAGAAGATTTGAATTCAAATCCTTCCTTATCACTTACTGCGTAACTCCGGGCAAGTCACTTAACTTGTGTTTGCCTCAATTTCCTCATCTATAAAAATGGGGATACTAATAGCACCTGCTTCTGGATTTTTTTGTGAGAATCAAATGAAATAATATTTGTAAAGCATCTTACAAATCTTAAAGTGCTTAAAATGCTAGCTATTACTATTAATATTGAGGAATTGATTAATAACTCCATTATATCAAGTTCATTATTTGACACAAGAACACACATTCATCGATTCTAAAAATAGTTGATCTTGCACTTGAGCAATTTATAAGCATTTCTTATGTTTAGTTTTTATTAATTAATCCAACATATAATTGGAACTAGTGGACTAGTGCTCCAGGGAGAAATTAGGGGTTGAGGCAGAATAATATCTTCTATGTGTAGGTCTTTATATTTTCTTATTTGATGCTAGCAACAATCTCATGATGTAGACAAGATAGGTATTGGAACCTAGTCTGATTATGTTTAAAATGATCAAGTTGGTCAGGATGAGTTCTCAGGTCCTTTCAACTCTGGGGTCCTATCATCCTTTGCCCTATGAGCATGTCATTTTTCTCATTTTACAGGTGAGGAAACTGGTATCAAAGACGCTGTCTGTAGAATATAACTCTAAAGTAGTAGAGCTGACTTTCACCAAAAAAAGCCTTCTTTAATTCTCATTATGATGCCTTTACTAGTGGAAAAATACTGGAATTCAACATGCATGATTCTCCTTAAAATACATTTTCAATCTAGAAACCAATCCAGTCATTCATTTGGAATGAGTCCAAAGGAAAGTTATATTGCCTCTGGTAATTTAAACTGAACTAAATATTGATTTACAGAAAAAAAAACCAACTTTCCTCCAAAATCTTCATATTGATAAGGAAATATCCCATCTTTTCTACCTTTTTGTGGCTAAGCTACTTGAGAAGGCTTTCTACAATAGGGGCCCCATGTATAGTCCTCTCACTCTCGCCTTTGACTTTCTACAGCCTGGTACTCCCCAGTTATCAATGATCTCTTAATTGCCAAATCTAATGTCTTTTTCTCAATTTTCCTTCTTCTTGACCTCTCTGAAGTCTTTAATACTGTCAATCAATAACTCTCTTCTCCTTGATGCTTTCTTCTCTTTAGCTTTTTAGGACACTATTCACTCCTGGTTCTCCTCCTACTTACCTGACTAATCTTCCTCAGTCTCCTTTGCTGGATCTTCATCCAGGTCATGCCGACTTGCTGTGAGTGTCTCACAGTACTCTGTCCTGGGTCTTCTTTTATTTTTCCTCTGTACTGTTTCACTGGGTGAATGGATTCAAATGTCATCTCTACGCTAATGATTCTCAAATCTACTGATGGAGCCCTAATCTCTCAGATGGACTCCATCCAGTCTTGCACCTTCAGTGACATTTCAAACCGGATGTCCTCTAAACATCTTAAACTCAACATATGCAAAACTGAGCTTAAAATTTTTCCTTCCAAATCTTCCACCTTCCACAATGCTCTGTTACTATTAAGGGTACCACCATCCTCCCAGATTTCTAGGCTCACAATTTGGGCATCTTCTTTCGCTCTTCACTGTTTCTCAGATGTCCCCCATCGAGGATGTCACCAACACCCATTGATTTCACCTTTGTAACAGCTCTAGAATATTTCCCCTTCTTGTCTCTGATATGTTGCCAACTTGGTGTAGGCCCTCCTCTTCTCGTATCTACACTATTGTAATACTGTGCTGGCCAGTCTGCCTGCCACAAGTCTCTCTCCAATTCAATCTATCCTTTGCTCAGCCACCAAAGTAAATGTTTTAAAGTCCAGGACTGATCATGTCACTTCTCTCTTCTACATCCTTTGACTCCCTATCACTTCCAGGTCAAATGCAACATCCTCTGTTTAGCATTTAAAGGCATTTATAATTTACCTCTCCTCCTACTGCCAAGCTTTCTAGATATTTTGCACCTCAAACTCTCCCATATACTTTTTAATTGAGTGATAATGAATGACCTCCTTGCTGTTACTTTCAGGAGATATTCCATCTCCTGAATACAGGCATTTTTCAATGACTGTCCCCATGCCTGGAATACTTTTTCTCCCCATCTCTGGCTCCTGACTTCCCTGGTTTCCTCGAGGTCAAATCCTACCTTCTATAGGAAGCCTTTCCCAATCTTCCTCGATTCTAATGCTTTATCTTTATTGATTTTTTTATCTTGTATTTAGCTTTCTTATACATGTTTATTTATATATTGTCTCCTCCATTGGACTGTGGGCTCCTCAGGATCAGGGTTTCTCTTTTGCTTTCTCTTTGTGTCCCCAGCACTTAGCACAGTGGGAGGCACACAGTAGGTACTTTAATTTTTATTTACTGACTAATGCTAGTTTAAAAATATGTAAAATCACACACATGCATTCTTCAGTATTATACATTAGGCTTTTTTGAATAGTCTGTTTAAGACTTTACCTCTCATTTTATCCTCAAATTAAATTTTGGCCTGACAAATTGCAGGCAATTGAAAAATATTGAAACTTTATCCACTTAGAAATTAAAATATGGACCCTGATCTGATAATTGCAGTATTAGCTTGATGTAGAAATGATGTATGAATGTTTTAGTCTTTCTACTGATTTTTTCTCAGACTTGGAGCAGAAATAGAGTGTATTAGCGACAGCATACTGTAAAACATGAAGACTTAATTGCTTTTTTGATAACTTTAAAGTGACCTGTCTAGTATGGATGAGAATTGAAATGTGAAAGGCTAATTTTACTGTCAAATATTGTCATATTAGTGATGTACTAAATAAATTGCATAAAATAAGCAAGATTCATTCTTAAATACCAATAAATACTTCATGTAAAATCACTTAAATTCCCATTTTTCTTAGTATAATGCGTTATGTTTTTTATAGAACTAATTTTGGAGAGAGTTTGACTACATAGAACCTAGAGGCTAAGCTGTACTTTGGCAGCAGTAATTATGGAATTTAGTTTAATCTCAATAATTATAAATATGAAATGTAATTTAAAAAGAAAATTTAGAAAAATAAACAGCTTAAAATATGAATATGTATTAAATGAATTGCCCTTAATATAGCATTAACTTTAGAAATATAGGGAACTAATTAATGTAAGGAGTATGGCGGACAATATAATTTGCTTAATTGGTACATTAGTTTGCTAAAGTACAACCTACAAAGGTCCATAGCAACTGAGCAGCTACACTCACTGTGTATCCTTTTATATTCTTTATCTATTCATGCATATGTATATATGCATATACATAGATATACACATAGATATCTTATTTTGTAACTATAGTCAACAAATATATGATTCTCTTCATTTTTTATCTTCACATTTCCCAAATTTCTCTATAGTCTTTGTTTTTATCTATCTAAAATACTGTCAATATTCCATTTTATTGCTATAATGCATTTTACTTAGTAATTTTCTAATAGGCTTATTTGCAGGGTTTTTTCAGTTATATAGAACATAGCTTAATACTTGTGAACAAATAATTCTTTCTCAATGAATTCGTTATATCAGGATACTATGATTATTGGGTCAAAGATTTGATAACTCTTGTATTGCCATATTAATCACCAAAAAATCACTCTATTCACAATTCCACTACTACCTGTTTCTGCAGAATCCTATCATTACTGAATTGTGGAACTTTGACTCATATTTGACACTTTGATGAATGTTAAATGATAGCTCAACATTGTTTTAATTTGCAGGCTAACTATATAAGTGTCATCTTTAATGCCTTACTCTCTCATTCGCCATATACAATCAATTGCCAATTCCTATCTTTTCTACCTTTGTACTATTTCTCATATACTCTCCCTTCTCTTCTCAAACACTGCAGCCACTCTGGTGCAGTCCCTTATTAGCTAATATCTGGACTTTTGCAATATCCTGTTCATTGGTCTTTCTGTCTTAAGTATCTCCTCACTCTAGTCCATCCTTCACTAGGCTGTAAAAATGATCCTCTTAAAAAGTACAGGTCTGACAATATCTACCTTATATTCAGTAGACTCTTAATAGCACACTATTGCCCACAGGACCAAATACAGAGTATTTCAAAAGTCCACTTATATTTTTGGGACACTTTGTATATGAAAGCTTAAGACTCTTATACTTTAACGTATTAAAGCAAAAAAACTGTACTAAGACTTTTGGGATATCCAGTATAAAATTCTCTGACTGCCTTTTAAACACTTCATAACTTGGCCATTTCCTCTATTTTTAGCTTTCTTATACCTTACTCCCCTATATACATTTTCACTAATTGTCCCTCATGCCTAGAACACTCTTCCTCTTCATCTGTACTAGGTTCCGTGGCTTTCTTCAAGTCTCATTCACAATCTCACCTGTTATAAGAACCTTTTCTAATCCATTTTCATTGCAATACCTTCCCTCTGAGATCACTCCCAAATATCCTATATATTTGTACATAGTTGCTTAACTGTTGTCTCCCCTATTTAACTGTGAGCTTCTTGAAAACAAGGATTGTTTTTTGCCTTTTTTTGTATCCCCAAGGCTTAGCATAGTACCTGGTAAATAGTAGGCACTTAATAAAGGTTAATTAGCTGATTAATAATGATTTTCAAATGATTATTTACAATCAGTCTTTAATTATTTATATCCTTTGGGCACTTATTCATTTGGACATGTATTCATTCATTTACTCCAATTCATTCATTTATTCACTGAGTTTTCCTATAAATATTTTTATCATTTTCTTATAATTTTGGGGTAATTTTTAAAAAGGTTCAGTTTTAAACTTCCATCAACAGAAAATACATGAAAAAGGAAACAATACAATTAAAAATAATAACAAAAATCCAAGCAATAGAAAAAATACAAAAAAAAGATTGACAAATATTTGCACATACTTTTGCGGATTGTTTATTTTAATCAGCCAATCAACAAGTTTCTACTTCATTCCAGATATTATGCAAGTCTGGTAGATACACAGACAAAAGTGAAAAAGTCCCTGCCCTCAGAGTACTTAGTAGAAACGCAATGTATACAGATATAAAACAGAAAAAAGGGGAATTTGTTGGGGAAAGGAACTAGAAGCCAGGGGCATGAGGGGAAGGTTACCATAAAAAAATGGTGTGTGGAAGAAAACTAAGAATTCCAAGAGGTGGAAACATGGAAGATGTACCTTCTAGGCATGAAAGAAAGCCAATTAAAGACATAGAGACAAGAGATGAAGTTTCTTTCATTATACAAAAACAGCAAGAAGATTAATTTGCAAAACTCTATATACATTCTGTCTATTATTTTTATTCCCTCATAGTCTTTATCACCATAATTTGAGTACAGGAATTAACAAAATTCCAAGAGATAAAGCAAGTAGTATAATTATTCACAACTATCATAGGGAAATTAAGAATCCAAAAGATCCAAATTGTACTAAAATAAAACTGCTGTGGTTCAAAATCTAAAATCCTTTCAATAACCTCATAAATTTAGGATATCCTTTATTCTCTAATATACTTTACCAAATTATGGATACTTCCAGATCAATCAGGAAGAAAAAAAGAGTCAATAAAAGAACATATATTCTGGATATCTTCATGCTGTGTAATTTCTAATCAAATTAAGCTGAATTTGAACATTTATAGTATTGAAAACTCACAAATAGAGGTGAGGCTATGGCATTTACATTTTTACACTTCAGTATTTAAAATCTTACATTTTGATGTAAGAACAAACAATTTATCTATCTAAAATTCAAGGCAAGCTATTAATCAAGTGAAATTTTAAAACTTGCTCTATTTGCTACTGTCTCATTAATTCCATGATATTAATGAGGCTTTTTTTTCTTGAGTTGGGATTTATTTTATGAGACAATGTATTTCATAGATTTATTCTTCTGTTAAGATACCAGAATTTTATAGCCCATTGCATACTTACTTCAATATATTTTTCAAGATAAAACTTAATTTATAAATTTCATGATTAAATAGGTGAGATTTTGTTTTAAATACTTTTGAAACCCATCTATAATAACAATATTTACTGGAGAATGGAGAAAGTGAAGGAAGAGCAAGAGGGTAATAAAGCAATCCAACCCAAATGAACACAAAAATGTTACAATAAAAAAGGAAAGCCAGGAGACAAATCACTACATTAATTCTTTACATATATACAAGCATCCTCTTCTTTATATTAAGTTATACATTTTATGTCATATCAACTGCATTGTTTTCAAGTTACGCTGCAAATGTCAATGGCTGCTTTCTCTATACAGATAAAAATTTCATAAATTTACAGAATCTATGTTACTTTTACATATGAGACTTTAAAATCTAAAATCAATTCTCTTAATATATTATAAATGACCAAGGATTTATATTAAACATAAACACAGTTCCCACTTGTTTTTAGTTGGCAGCCTTCTTCAACATTGTTGTAAAGAAAAAAAAAAGTTGATGTTTTAGTTAAATCAAGGACCTGAAACTTCTCTACTACCCATCTTAAAAACATAGGTTCAAATTAATGAAATAGGCTTTCATGTTATTATACTCACTTTTCTTTGCAATTTGACTCCTTAGTTTATCATTCAAAAGAAATTGCTTTCACTGAAATTGGAAATGTTCTTTTATCTCTGCTTTTTATACTACGTGCATGGTCTCTATGCCATAACATATTGTCAATTTTTGTAAAAGTTCCATGTGGTGCTTTAAATTATCCAGCTTCCATTTGGTTTATTTTTCTATTAGATGTGTTCAATAGAGAAAAAGACATTCAAGTTTTCTACTCGTATTTTGTTACTCTGACTACCTTCTTTTATATCAGCTAATTTTTCCTTGGTGAATGTTGATGCCAAGCATATTACTAGCATGTTACTTTACATATCTATCTATCTATCTATCTATCTATATATATATACATACATATATATAGCATATTCCTTTTTAAATATTTGTTTTTTCTTATTTTTTTAGTATAACATAATTTCCTTGTTTATTTCTGTTTATTTTGCAAGTTCTTTTTGCTTTATATGATAGCATTATCGCAACTCCTCTTTTTTGTTTTTTTGTTCTCACTATTCTTTTATTTATTTATTTTTGGGTGAGGCAAATGGGGGTTAAGTGACTTGCCCAGAGTCACACAGCTAGTAAGTGTTATGTGTCTGAAGCTGGATTTGACTTCAGGTCCTCCTGACTCCAGGGCCAGGGCTCTATCCACTGTGCCACTGAGCTGCCCTATCACTATTCGTAATATATGTGCTGTATTAGACGTTGTTGAAGATCATCTCCTCTTGAATTCTCCCTTGTCTCTGAGGTTTAGTTGATATTATTCTTATGTGGTTCTCATCCTACTTGTCTAACTAGTCCTTCTTAATCCTTTTTTTTTGGGGGGGGGAGCTGGTTTATTTTCTATCATGCTGCTAACTGTGGATATTCTCACAGCCTCTGTCCCAGGCACCTTTAATTTCTCTTTCTTTATTCTCTTAATGGTCTTAATGGTCTCATCAACTCCAATGGATTAAATGATCATCTATTGGCTGATGATTCTCATAGCTACACATTCACCTGTAATCTCTCCCTTGAGATTCAGGCCCACATCACGAGATGCCTGTTAAACATTTCAAACTGGAAATCATAGAGGCATTTCAAACTGATCATGTTCAAAAGGAGGCATTGTATTTTCCCCTAAATCCACATTCTCTTTCAAACTTCTCTGATTTGGGCAAAAGCTCCATCATTCTTGTTTTTCAGGTTAAGCATCTTGGGGTCATTCTATTACTCTCCCTCACCTCTCAGTTGCCAAATCTTGCCATTTTTGCCTCTGCAACATCTCTGTATTCACATAGCTACCACCTTTGTCGAGGTCCTTATAACCTGCAGTAAAAATTATTGAAATAGCCTTCTCATTTGTCTCCCTGACTCAAGTCTTTTCCCATTCTGTACATCTTATAAATGACTGTTGAAGCCATTCATTGAGCATGAATCAGGATGTCAACTCCTCATCCCCCACTTATTAAACTATAGTAGCTCCCCATTTACTCTAGGGTCAAATATAAACTCTAGTTTTTTAAAGACCTTCAAACCTTGCCCCATCTTATTCTTCTAGTCTTATTGTATATTACTCCCTTTCCTGTACTCTGTGACCCAGAGAAAAATGGCCCTCTCTTTATTCTTCACGCATGAAGGTCCATCTCCTGTCTCTGTGTGATAAGTGTCATCTCAGCTCCTTCCCACTGCATCATTGGTAGATTAGATCAGTCTTCAGGTGATGGGACTAGTTTCCAGGCAAACGGAGTTGTTACAACAGTAGAGATTGATGAATGGAATGTGGGCAGTGAGTGAAATTGTAAGGATGCAGGTACAAATCACAAGAATAGAACTGTGACCCAAATGAACTGAGGTTACACTTGCAGGGGTAAGGACTTTAGACTCACACAGAGAACAATATTAAATCTTTGTTGGCTTGATTAAGTCTTAACAAATAGAATTAAAAATCAGTTTTCAGTTTCACACTGTCCCCTATACTGGGACTGCACTCCCTGCTTTGCCTCATACAATCCCTTTCTATCCCTCCAAGGTACAGCTCAAGTATAATCTACATGAAATGTTTCCTGGATCCCACAATCCCCCAGCTGCTAGTGCCCTACTTCCCAAAGTATCTCATCATTGCCTAGATATTTATACTTTATATAAATACATACATATATATATATATATATATATACGTATATGTATATATGTGTGTGTGTATGTATTGTTCTTTGCAGACCAGTATAGGTGCTTGTGGTCTTTCTTGTTAGACTGTGAATCCCTTTGAAAATAGGGCTTGTTTCTTCACAGAATTTGTATCCTCAGTACCTATCACATTAATAAATACATATTTGATTAATTGATTGAGTAATAAGAAACAAAGAAAATGTCAACAATAGGTATTTCTATAATTTCTTAACATTTACGGGGTACTTGATCTTGGGTCATTTGAAGAGGCTAAACTTGTAAGGCTGAACTGTTATCTTTTCAAATTTAGAGTTATTTTTCCTCTTGTGATGTGCATTTAAAATTCTGAATTCTATCCCATTGTTTGAAATAAGAATTCCCTTTTCAAATATTAGCACAGGTTCTGAATATTTTAACATTAATTCTGTATACTTTCCAGTTTCAAAATTGTAACTTCATCATTTTCATTCATAGCATATAATTATGTTAAAATTAGTTTGAGTGTTTTCATTCATTGCTTTCAATATTTTTTTTTTTGTGGAACCTGCATGATTTTACATTCCTATAGGAAAAAAAAACTTTCCCAAATAACTTTTTCAAATATATTTGAAGTATCATATTATATACATCTTTGGGATGCACAATATTATGTGTGTATGTATGTGTGTTTACATACACACACATATATACACATACACATATATATTTTCCCCTTCTGGTATAAAATATGCTTTAATCACAATAGAAAAAGGTCAACTGAAATGAAAATTTACAGAAATCATTGCTACCAAAGTGATTTTTCTAAAGTGCAGGTTTAATGATCATTCCGCCCCCCAATAATCTTAATAATAATCTTCAGTAAATTCCTGTGGCTCCCTATCACTTCTAGGATCAAATATAAATATAAAACCTTGTTTGGCTAATAAAGCCCTCAATAACCTGGCCCCTGTGTTCACTTTATTCTCCTTGATATACTCAGTGATCCAGAATCCCTAGCTTCTTTGGTATTCTTTTCACAAGACACTCCATCTCTAGACTCTGGGCAATTTTTGTTTTTTTCTTTGTTCTGCAATACTCTCTCTACTCAATTCTACTTCCTGACTTCCCTGGCTTCCTTCAAGTTTCATTCAGTTAATATTCTTTGTTGTTGAGTCATTTCAGTTGTGTCTGACTCTTTGTAATCCCAATTAGGGTTTTCTTGGCAAAGATACTGGAGTGGTCTGCCATTTCCTTCTACAGCTCATTTTACAGATAATGGAAACTGAGGCAAATAACATTAAGTGACTTGTTCAAGGTCACACAGCTAGTAAGTGTCTGAGGCTGGATTTGAAGACCTGAAGGTCTTCCTAACTTCAGGCCTAGTGCTCTATCCACTGTACCACCAATAAATATTCTACCTTCTGCAAAAAACTTTTCCTTATCCACCTTCCCTGTAGTAAAGACTGCCTTCCCTCTGGCATTGTATCCTATCCACCCTGTATCAGTTTTATTTGTACATAATGATTTGCATTTTTTTTGTCTGTGTATTAGAATGGGAGCTCCTTGAGGGCAGTGACAATTTTTGCCTTTGAATTCTCAATGATTAGCAGAAGGTCTGGCACAAAGGAAACCTTAATAAATAATAAAAACTTTTTGACTGACTAGTTACCAGACGTGGGCTTGTCTTTTGCTTGTCTTTGCAAAGGCCTTGGGGGAAGGAAATTAAAACAAAATTAATTTAATATTAATCACATCAAGAAAGAGAAAATGCAAGGCTTCCCTCTCTCTACCACCCTGATAGAATATGTGAATATAGATAATTTTGCCTCATTTTTTTGGTCTATACTTATTTTTTCACCTTTTGTTTTATTGTAATAGTTAGCATTTCTACTATATCATATACTATCAGAGACTGTGGGCAACTTTGCTTTTTACCAATTCAATTGTAAGGGCTTTTAGAGTCTCTCCTTTAGAAATACTGATAGTTCCTAGTTATAGTTAGAAACTGTTTATCACAGTCTGTAAATAAGAAGTCCACTTATGACTTATGATTTTTACTGTTGTTAAGAAATAAGTGTTATATTTTGCCAGACATTTTTCTGTTGATAGGGAAATTTCTCTTGGTATCTATTGATAGGAAATATTATATATAGTCTATTAAGAGCTATACTCAGAGTCAAGAAGACTTGAATTCAACTAATTTCATTGATGTATACTGGCTATATGACCTTGGGCAAGTCATTAGATTCTGGATTCTGTAGGTACCTCTAGAAAACCATAAGTTGTAAATAAATTAAAAAGTAGAGAAAGTTCCTTACCAAGAGCTCTTTACTTTGATGAGATCACATATCCAGTCAAAACCAAAACAAAACAGCAATGACAAAAACAAAACTGCTGTTCTAATTTTGTGATTTTTTATTAATAATATGATTTATTACATTTGTTTATAGGGTTTGTAACATTAAGCTATCCTTTCATTCTTGGTATAAATCTCAATAATTTTGGGATGGATAATTTGGGTCTATAATTTTGTCATTGCCTGTGTGCTAATATTTTATTTAATGTTTTTGTCAAAATTTATTAGTGATGTTGGCCTATATATTTTTGTTTTATCTTTTGCTTTTGAGAATCAGCATTATATTTATCTCATATATTTCTTAAGGTTTTTTGAATGTATTTTTTCAAATA
This sequence comes from Vombatus ursinus, assembly GCF_900497805.2. NCBI lineage: Eukaryota > Metazoa > Chordata > Mammalia > Diprotodontia > Vombatidae > Vombatus > Vombatus ursinus. Next base: position 1,984,947 of record NW_020954587.1, on the reverse strand, counting down.
CTTTGTATGAGGTTTCGTTAATAGAATTTGCTTATAATTTTATCTGGGCCCTAGTTTATTTTTTTTGAAATTTATTTACAAGTTATTCCTTTTCTGTTTCTGATATTAATTTATTTAGACTCTCCATTTCTTATTCTGTTAGTAAGGGTATTTATTTAATTATTGAGAAATAGTCATGAATTTCTTTTCGTAGTTTTACAGAATTACGGGTTTAGAGGTAGAAGGGACACTGGAAGTCATCTAGTAGAACCTCCTACTTCTGTACCTTACTTTTCCAATAAGGAAATTGAGGCCCCAAAAGTTTAAGCAGCAGGCTTAAGGTCATGCCGATAGTAAGTGGTAGGACAGGAATTCAAATTCAGTTCCTGTTATTCCAAGTTCAATATTATACTGCCCCTTATATTTATAGGGGTTTTTAGGGGGAGGCATATGGTGTTGTTCAGTCATGTCCAACTCTTTGTTACCTTATGGACCAATACTGTCCATGGGACTTGCTTGGCAAAGATACAGGAGTAGTTTGCTATTTCCTTTTCTAGTGGATATAGGGAAACAGAGGTTAAGTGACTTGCCCAGGGTCACACAGCTAGCAAGTATGTAAAACTGCATTTGACCTCAGGTCTTCCAGACTCCAGGACAAGCATTTAGCCACTGAACCATCTAGCTCATAGAATGGCATATAATAAGGTTTAATTGATTCTAATAGATTCCTTTAATTGTTATTCATTTGTTGTGAGCTCTACCTTTTAACTTTGTATTTAAAAAATATTTTCTCTGTCTTTCTGATCAAAGTAATGAATCGTAAACCTATTTTTATTAATCTTAGAAAACTGTCTTTCTTTTCAGTTACCTGCTATTAATGTTTACAAATAGTATTCTATGATTTGCAGATTTCATTTTTATGTTTATGGTGAGGTTATTAATTTGAAAATTTTCTCATTGTTAGGTGTTTTTGAAATTAATCAATCACTTCTTTTTCTCTGTGGTTCATCTCAATGTTCAGAGAGACAAATTTCCCCCAAGGGCTGCTTTAGCTACATTTCATAGATTTCTTGGTATACTGTTTCACTGTTATAATTTTCTTCGGTTGATTTATTGTTTCTAAGATTTATTTTTGATGCACTGAATTAGGGCTACTCACTACAGCAATTTAAATAAAAATTATTTGTTTGACTTGTAGTTTTGAAAAGAAGAGAATTGATCACTTTATCCTATCCATTTCAGTGCCTGTATTTGGTAGCAAAGGCCTTCTCAAATGGATGATTATATGGTAATTATATGGTATATGTACTAGGAAAGGGGAAAAAAGAAAACAAACACAAGATCGAAATCATTTATTAAACCATTTTTTTTTAGAGTTGATTAAGTCCTCAGCAGGGCTCTAGATGTGAGGGGGTGCTGAAGTAGCTTATGAGTTAATGTTCATTTTGGGGTAGTGATATAGCACCCTTAAAGATGGTGGAAAGGTGATAACTTTTAATACAAGGGAAGCTGCAGCTCTGACATATATTAGGAATGTTCCTTTATTGCTTAGGGTTTCCAGAGTGGTGTTTGGTAGGGAAGTAATATGTAATCTGTTACCTCTGCTTCTAGATCTTTGCTTTAGCCATTTTTAAGCATTATAATTAGTTAAAGGGGCTTAAAAAGCTAAGAAGGGCTTTGGGGAGAATCTGACATATCATGGCTGATTTGAGGCCTGTTCTTTTATAAATAAGAGCTTGCTCTTTATGGCTTTTTATAGATCTTTCTTGTTTCGCCCTATGGGCCAATAGGTGGCTCAAATGGATAGAATACCAGGTCTGCAGTCGGAGAAACTCATCTTCATGACTGCAGATCTGGTGTCAGACACTTATTAGCTGTGTGGCCTTAGGCAAATCACCTAACCTTGTTTGCCTCACTTTCCTTTCTGTAAAATGAGCCAGAGAAGAAAATGGCAAAAAGCATTAGTGTTTTTGACAAGAAAACCCCAAATGGGGTCATAAAGAATTAGACACTAATGAAAAACAACTGAATAATAAACATTCTGCCCCATTCAATAGAAAAAGAAATAAATTGTAGAATTTAGCAGAAAATATATGCAATACCTTGCTACAATTATTAATGTATTTTAAGTCAGGGGCAGTTTAATACTCTGAAAGTCAGTGGTTCTCACTTCTGTGGCTTTTGGTTTATTTTAGGTGGAGTTAGAATATAATCACAATTGAAGCAAGATTCAAGTTGCTGTAAGCATTTGGGTGAGGAAGCAGGAGACAATATTGTAGTATATGTAAATAGAAAGGCACTTGGAGGGAGAGTTGAGGAAAGAGCAGACCCTTTTCTTGGAGTTTCCCTCAGTTCCTGATTGGGTACATCTGGAGGCATTAGTCAATGTCTTTTGCTCTGGAGGGCATATGGCCTTCTTCAACATCTCCTTTTTTTCTGCCACAACCAATCCTACCTTCTCTTTCTCATTTTGCTAGTTGCTTTGGGGCTGTGAATTCTTTCTACCTTACCTTTATATCGCCCACTGCTTACTCTCCACTTCCATACCTTTGGAATCTCTACTCAGTTCTGAGATAGCTCCACTTTTTTTTTTTTTTGACAAATTCCTCAAGACATGACCAAGTCTTTTAGCAGTGACTGGGATTGATTCATAGGAATATACAATCCCTGTTCATACTCATTTATGATAGATTTAATCAAGAAGTAATTCATCATACATTGGATAGAGCCATGTGATTGGAATCAGAAAGACTCATCTTCCTGGATAAATCTGGCCTCAGACACTTACTAGCTTTGTGACCCTTGGCAAATCACTTCACCCCAATTTCCTCAGTTCCTCATCTGTAAAAATAAGCTGGAGAAGAAAATGGCAAACTACTCCAGTATCTTTGCCAAGAAAATCCCAAAATGGGGTCATGGAGAGTTGGACACGTCTGAACAGCAACATTTTTATTTAAAATTTTCTTTTAAGTGGGCTGGGATAATAAATGGAACCCCTTTCTTACATATGCACACAGAAAGTAAAATAAAGAGGTTGATTTTTCATGTGGCATTGTGATCTAATAGATAGCTAGTCAGTTTCTGAACTAGAAAAACCTTGGTTCATGTCCAGGTTCTGATACCTTGACTGTGTTATATTGGACAAGCCTCATACCATCTCTGTGCCTTTCCTATTTTTATAGTTTAAGTGGCAGAGAAGGCATCAACTTGCATTGGTATAGACTATAGAGGGAGCATCTGACCAAAGGCTCCTTTTACTGACAAAATGATTTATTTCTCATAAAGAAAATTTTGTTTAATAAAAAACATTTTTAGTATCTTGAAGTTGTTAAATGTTTAAATAAATTAATGAGAACTTGGAATCTGTTTCTGGTAAAACAACAGTTTTATTCTTGACATAGTTTTTGAAAGAAATAATCACATATGATGTTCAGCCCTTCAGTTTGTTTCTTTCTTTGGATCTGATTGGGAGTAGAGCTCAGAATCCTAATTAACAGAGATAGTTGTTATAATTAGAATTAAAGCCTTGTGAGTACATTTAGTAATTACAGGATAAGCTTCACCAAAGACATATCTTTTTTTTTCTTTAAATAGAAATCAATTTGGAGATTTTTTGGTTCTTGTGGGAAACAACTAACTCATTTTCACTGGATTGTAGTTGCTGATTTTTTTTTCCTGGCTTAAGGCTTAAGGGTTTCCTATCCAAATCCAGCTTATTTTGTTTTGGTCAGTAGGAATTATTCTTTCAACTATCCCTTTCAGATTCTTCATTTGCACTGTAATATTACCTTACCTGTCCCTAGCCCCTCGCTCTTCTTTATCCAATCAACATTTTTTTGTTTCATTTTTACTGCTACTTTTGGAGTATTTCAGTAGTGTGATAGTTGTATAGCAAACTTTACCCTTACCCCTTGATAGGCTTCTTGTACCTGCTGACTACGTATAAATCCCAGTTTGAGAATCCCTGTCTTAAACCAGAATGTTTCTTCATCATATTATGGGTTTTACTGTGTGTTCCCATTTCCTCAATCTCTTCACCTGGCCGAGGTCCTTCCTCTTTCTATTTCTTCTGATCTTCTCTTAGCTCTGAAATTACCAGAGTTACTGATTTTCTGATCCCTCAGCACAGAGACCCTCCAGAGAGTGGAAGGGAACTAGCAGCCACATATAGTTCTCATTTATTAGCATGGACCAGAGCAGCCAGGAAACTTGTCTGATAATAACTTGATGGCCCTTTCCCCTTGGTGTACCAACCCAGATAGTGTGGAAGCTATCAGGCAATCCAGGACTCTTCAGGACTTGAATCCAGGACTAATTCCCCCCAGAATGGACTTAGATTTGGAGATCCTTGCTGGATCTTATTTTGTATATTTTCCCCCATGGCATTTCCACCCTCTGATTTCTTTTCATTCTTTTATTTCTTGATATTTTACTCCATTTGGCACAGTTTCTTATTATTCTTGAGACTAAATTTAGACTACTTCAATACTCAATTCAAGTTGAATCATGTTATAGTCCTTTAGGAGATTCTTAAAACACCCACACACCCACACACCTACATACAGAAAAGACCCAAATTTGAGCCAAGTACTTCACATGAATCCCTAAAGATTGTTCTTATAGGTCTCCTGAATCCCCATTGGCATGTGGGTAGGCTTGGAGGGGGAGAAGGCCCTAGACAATTTTGAAAGATGGTAGTAATCCTTGTGGTCCCTGAGACATATTTTGAGAAGATTTAACAAATGCTTTACTTTTTTGGTTCAGTAAGTCAGCTTTAAATACATTCTTACTTGTTGAAAATCATTGTTCATTCAGTGAAGCACAACTATGAATTATAAATAAAGTATACTTTGAAAATTTTGTGATTTGAAGGTTAGTATACTGGAAAGACATATGTTATGACACTGACAGTAAGAAAACTTCATCTAAGCAATTGCAGATATGCTTTCATTCAGCTTTGGTAAAGGCCTGGCGTCCAAGAACTTTTTAATGTCTAAATAAAATGCTTTAATATGTACATAATAAAGTTGTTCTTACGCTCCGCTATATTGTTCCTATATTAAAACAAGAAAGAAATAGGCTTTATAGTCAATGTTATGCCACTGCCACAAATGATAAAACTTTCTAGCAAGATATTTTATCTGAGTTGCTATCTTTAGAATGACGAACAGCCCAAAACCTGATTTCTGGTACTGTATAGAATGTAAATTGCTGTTTGTCATATGAAATTCCAGGCACTGAGGAAAATGAGTGCCATTATATTTTACATTTTTATTTGAACTTTATCGACGTATTTGCATCAGCAAAATTTCATTTCTTATGCTTCTCAGCTTGCTACATTACTGTTACTGTGTTGTAAAGGAACAAATTCAAAAATCAAATAATTCATTTTTCAGTGTTTTCTTAAAATATCACTTTGGGAACATTTCAAGGACTACGCTTATATATCTCAATTGATTTTTAACGTTAAGCTTTACTGTATGTAATGCATGACCCAATAACCATAACACTTTTGGCTTAAAAGTAGTAATTTATCACATATAAAATCACCTAAAATAGGTATATTCCATTATGATTTTTTGATGAAATTATTTCCAAAAATTAATTTCTAAAATATTTCAAAACCAGATTCTCTTTTATAAAGAATAGTTACATTTAATTTGTAATAATAATTTTGTAAAATATATTATGCTCTTATTTATAAATCTAACCATTTCCCCCCATTCATTGAATGACTAGTTTATGCCTACTCTGTGTCTTCACCAAGGCTAGCCTTTCTACTCGTACCCTTGACCTCGTCTCTTCTCATCTCTTCTGAAAGATTGCCCACAAAATTGTCTCTCTCTAAAATTTTCAGTATTTCCCTTCCTTCAGGCTCAAGTCCTCCTCTTCATTTTTCTGGCCTTAAAACATTGCCAGGTCTCCCCTATACTGCCTGGATATACTCTTCTTGTCTGCTTTTTTTAAGCATACCTAGTTTCTTTCAAAGTTAGTTTAACATCCCTAAGGGAGGAGAAGAACATATCTGTGATGGGAGATAGTAAATTTGGAGAAATTTTGTTCATTGTAGGACCACTTTCTGTAAGAGTCTGTGGCTCCATGGAAAACATTTTGCTTCATGAGGAGGTAAATTGGAGCCAGGGTAAATGGCATTTAGAAGTGTGTGAAAACATGGCTCCAAGGATAAAATGGTACGGTCAGTGGCAAGGAGAATGATCATTGAAGAGAAGGGGGTAAAATTAGACTATATAATTTTGGGAACAGGAACTTTTTCCATGAGGCACTGTTTCTTTCAACATTAACAACTTCTTTCAGTATTTCTAAGAGTGATATTTTCTAAGAGTGAGGCACGACAGGAAAAATAGGTCAACAGGGCAAAGATCTATAAAAGGAAATAACATAAAAATTGATTTAAAAAGGGAACTCAAGCCTGATACTTTAGAAGCTTTAACTCCATGAAGGATGCAAAGAGAAGAGGGAATAAATAAGAATATAGATTGGTTTTCTTGGATTTTCAAAGGAATTCTATCACATTTTAAAAGAACAATGAATATTTATACAAGGCAAATTTTGAAAAAAAAAGTTGAGAAAGCTATACTAAGTTCCTATTTAGATACAAAAAGTACTAATGACTAAACCAAGGATAAAACAAAGAAAGGGAACTCAAGACTTAAGCCATTACTGCATACCAGTCCAAATTTTTTAAATGAAATCCTGGCAAAAAGACTAAAATAATGTATGTAGAAAATCATTCATTATTATTAAATTGGATTTCTATCAGGCCTACAAGTATTGTTCAACATTAAGAAAATAATTAACATAATCACATTCAAAATTTCTGAGCTTCACAATTATCTTATTTTATTCTATTTTTAATTTATGGAATTTATTAGAAAACAAGCATTTTCATAATAGTACAATAAAAAAGAGGATTGTATACGAAACTGCAGATATATGCACAACTTGCTATTCCTTTCTGACTTCATTCACAATTATCGTAATAGATGCAGAAAGAACTCTTGACAAAATATTGAACTCATTTAGGTGAAAAAAATCTTTAAAAGTATAGAAATAGAAATAGTGTTTTTACTATGATAAAAAGCATCTAAAACAAAAAGTTAACAATATATTCAGTGGAGAAACACTATAAGGTTTCCCAAGAAATACTGGAATAAAGTAAAGATGCTTCTCTCCATTTTTTCAATTAACAAACATTTATTTACTTATCCTGTTACCACTATTCTTCCACTGGAAAACAAACAAAAATGCATAGCAAAACAAAACAAATTCTCACATTGAACATGTCCAAAAATAAAACTTCTTGAATCCATCATTCTTCTCTAAGGTTGTTATCTTTTCCAACTATTTTTGAAAATAGTTTTATGATTGCTAGCAATAGCAGTAAGACAAAAGAATGAAGTTAAAGACATAAGATAGGCAAAGAGGAGACAAAATTATTTTTATCTGCCGATGACATGATGGCTTATTTAGGATATCCAACAAAATGAGAAAATGAATAGCTTTAGTAAATTTGTTTTTTACTGAATAAACTCACAAAATCAACAACATTTTTATATAGTAATAACAAAATCCTGGAGGAAATGAAAAACATTTAATATAATTAAAACATACAAATAGTATCTGAGAGCCAATTTATGAAAAACCATAGTCAATTCATATATTATATATATACATATATATGTATATATATATATGTATATAATTTCAAAGTTCTTCTTAAAGAAATAAGGAACTTAATAGCAGGAGAAAATTCAGTGCTTTTCCCTGGGCTGTGGCAATATAACAAAAATTGCAGTGGTACCAAAGTTCCTTTATAGATTTAGTGCTATACCAATGAAAAACAAAAATCACTATGGAATAACCAAAGATCTAGACTGTCAAGTAAAATAATTATAAAAGTGGGAATGAAGGGACATCTGTATTTCCTGATCTCAAGCTATATTGTAAAGTAGCAATCATCAAAATTATTTGGTACTATTTAAAAAATAGAAAAGTAGATTAGTGAGACAGATTAGACAAATAAGATTTAGAAATAATAGAACTCCATAAACCTGAAAAAAATGTATTACCTAGGAATAAATGATCTATTTGATAATAATTTTTAGGAAAACTAGAAGACTATCTGGAAGAAATTAGGTTAAGACCAATATCTCATATTACATTCCACAATAATTTGAAAATAAATGTATATGTGATCCAAATACCAAAAATCATATCATAAAATTATATGAAAAATAGATTAAATATGTTTCTTATTAAATACATGTTACATACTTATAGCTACCTATATGTAAGGAGAGAATGGCTACCTATATGTAAGGAGAGAATAGCTAGACTAATTATAGTACATTAAAGTAATGGAATGTTACTTTTCTGAAAAAAAAATGATCCACATGATGGATACTGAAAATTGTGGAAGTACTTCTATACACTGTTAGAAAGCAAAGTAAGCATAACAAGAAAAATAATATGCAAATGACTAAGATTATGCAAATGAAAAGAACAACAATAAAAGAATAGAAACTAAGCACTTCTCTTAAGTCAGAATCCAAATTTAGACTGCCTCAGATGCTTATTATTTGAACTCACTTGGAGAAGTTAATTTTCCTTCCTGTGTTTCAGTTTTTTCATCTGTAAATGAGGAGCACGTACAAGAGGATATTGTAGACTTTTTCAAGTTTTAGATCTACAATCATATGATCCTCATGGCAGAGAAATAGGGTACTACCAGGTCACAATATGATAAACATTTTGAGCTGTGGTTTGTGAATTGGATATTTTGTTTAATTGCATTGAGACAAAAAAAAATCAGTAATTTAAAAAAAAGTCTATTTAACTTAAATGACAGGATAGGCTATGAGGCAATAGTATCGAGAAGAGAATGTTCAAAGCATTGAAAATGACCTGGAAAACAGTTTGGAAGAAACTAGGTATAGACCAAAATCTCCAACCATATACCAGTATAAAATCAAAATGGGTATATGATTTATATATGAAGAGTGATACCATAGGCAAATTAAGAGAGCATGGAATAGTTTACCTGTCAAATCTATGGATAAGGGAGGAATTTAGAATCTAACCAGACATAGAGACAATTGCAAAATGTAAAATAGGTAATTTTGATTATATAAAATTAAAAAAGTTTTCCACAAACAAAACTAATGCAAGCAAAATTAGAAAGAAAGCAGAAAACTGGGAAAATTTTTTTTGCATTAAGTATTTCTGATAAACATGTAATTTCTCAAATATATAGAGAACTGAGTCAAATTTAGAAGAATGTAAGTAATTCTCCAGTTGATATATGGTCAAATGATCTGAACAGACAGTTTTCAGACAAAGAAATGAAAGCTATCTATAGTCATATGAAAAATGCTCTGAACTACTACCGATTAGAGAAATGCAAATTAAAACAACTCTGAGGTACCAACTCACATCTATCAGATTGGCTGATACTACAAAAAAAAAAGAAATTGATAAATGTTGGAGGGAATGTGAGAAGATTGGGACACTAATGCATTGTTGGTAAAGTTGCAAACTTATCCAACCATTCTGGAGAATAATTTGGGACTATGCCCAAAGGACTATAAAACTGTACATACCTTTTGATTCAACAGTACCACTGCTGGGTCTATATCCTGAAGATATCCAAAGAGAGAGAAAATGACCTATTTGTACCAAAATATTTATAGCAGTTTTTTTTTTTTGTGGTAGCTAAGAATTGGAAATCAGAGTGATGCCCCTCAATTGAGGAATGGCTAAAGAAACTGTGGTATGTGATTATAATGGAATATTATTGTGCTGTAATAAATGAAAAGCAGGATGATTTCAGAAAAAAAAAACCTGTAAGGACTTAATATGAACTGATGCAGAGTGAAGTGAGTAGAAACAGGAGAATATTGTACATGGTAACTACGATATTGTACAATGAAGAATTGTGAATGACGTAACTGTTCTCAGCAATACAATGATCCAAGACAATTCTAAAAGACTTAGGATGGAAAATGCTATCCTCATCCAGAGAAAGAATTATGGAGTCTGATTGCAGATCGAAGCACAGTATTTTCTCTCACTCTCTCTTTTTTTTTCTTCCTTGCAGTTTTTCCCTTTGGTTCTAATTCTTCTTTACACCGTGACTAATGTGGAAATGTGTTTAATATGATTGTACATATATTGCCTTTATCAGATTGCATGCCATCTTGGGGAGGGGGAAGGGGAAGAAGGGGGAGAAAATTTTAAACTCAAAATCTTGTAAAAATGAATGTTGAAAACTAAAAATAAATAAATATTACAAAAGAAAAAACTGATGTTTTCTAAATGCAGACCAAAGCATAATATTTTCACTTTCTTTTTTGTTCAAGGCTTTTTATATAGAATGAATAATATTGATTGCACACGTATGACCTATTCTGATTGCTTACTATTTCAGGGAGGAATAGACAAATCTTTAAAAAACAATTGTTAAAAATTGTTTTAACATGTAATTGAGGAAAATATTGTTAAAAATATGAACAGTGAAAAGGAAGATGATGTGCAATGACAGTCTCTCCTCTTTCACAACTTTACTTAGAAATGGCTCTGAAACTATAAATATGTACATGAGAAGAAATAATCAACATAACTTTCTAAAGAATAAAAGGCTCCAGGTCAATTACATTTCATTTTACAATATTTTGATTGGCTGCATACAAAGAAGAGAAGTAGTAGAACTTTGCGATTTTGATTTGAGGAAGGGTTTTGACTCCATCCCACATAATTGTTCCCATTGACAAAGAAGGACATTATAGACTTAATGGGAATATAGCTAGTTTGAAGTTGACATTCAAAGGCAGTTATCAAAGGTTTTCAAGCACCCTGGAATGTCAGAATAAATGGCATCTCACAAAAAATCAATTCCAGTGACTTTTTGTCTTTTCAATATCCATACTAATTATTACCTTTGATAGAGAGGGGAAAAAAGATGATAAGGGATAACAGAATCACATAATTTTCGAATTAGAAGAGACCTTATCAATTTGCTGGTCGAAGCCTTACCTGAAAGAAAGCCTCTGCATGATATATCCGACAATATAGCAAGGAGTGGAATTCTCTTAGAGACTTCCAATGGGGCCAGGGGAACCTTTGTCTCAAGGAAGTCTATTGTTCAGCTGCAATCATCAGGATAATATTTTTTTCCAGAGAGAATGTTAAAATTTACCTGTTAGTTCTGCTCTAGGCTAAATGGAACAAGACTAATCTTCCTTCCACATGACAGCCGTTAAAGATGGTAGAAATATGTGGTAGAAATATGTTTTGAACTTTTCTGTGTTTTCTGATGAGTTTTGCCAGAGTAAAGATCTGAATTATTTTTTACTAAACAAGAAAGAAGGATAATGAGACAAAACTAGGACATACAACAATTGAAACAACTCAATCCTTAAACTATTTAAACAACTGACACAAATGTGGACAACAAAAATGACATCAACATCAACTATAATAATTTTATTATTAGGAGAAATGATGGCAGATGATTATAAGCAGTTTTGTCTCATATAGGAGAGAGGAGTAGTGTAAGGTTAAACCAGTTTAAAGAAAATTTGGAGATTAAACTAAGCAAAGTCATCCCAAAAGCATTTAAGCATGATTTGAAGGACAACAAAGAAAAAAAAATGAAAATAATAATCGCACCTAATTGACTGGACTCTTTTAAGTATCAAATGAGATATATGAAAAGTGCTTTACAAACCCTAAGGCACTACATAAAAGCTAGTTATTTTTATTTCTACTAGCCTTTTTTCAGTTGTTCACTGAATACTCATTTACTGAGAGAATGTTTTGTCATGCTGTTTCCTACCTGTTGTATTTACTTCTAATAGGGGCCCATGCATCTATTTACATACTGTTCTTCAGAGCTGAAATTAGGTGGGGGGTGGAGACATCAGAGCTTTATACCAATGTAGGAAGTATTTTTTTAATTTAATTTTAAAATTTTGAACTTAAATGCTCAAAATGATTATTTCCATATTTATGGAAAAACACAGTAAGAAAATTCTGTATAAAACCATGAATCTCCATTTCAAATTGCTTGATTTCTTAAAAATCAAATAATAAATTTGTCTTGGTACTTTCAAAACTATTCAGTTTGTCTGTTGTTGTTGTTCACTTGTTTCAGTCATATCCAACCCTTTGTGACTCCATTTGGAGTTTTCTTGGCAAAGATAATGGAGTGGTTTGCCATTTCCTTCTCCAGCCCATTTACAGATGAGGACAGTGAGGAAATCAAGGTTAAGTGATTTGCCCAGAGTCACACGGCTAGTAAGTGTCTGAGATTAGATTTTAATTCAGAAAGATGAGTTTTTCTGACTTAAGGACTGTCATTTTATCCACTGGGACACCTGTGCCTGTACTTCCTTTTAAATTTCCTTCTGTTCTTGCACTTAAAAATTTTAAATGACTTTTTCTTGCACTATTATATCACTATTCCATTTTCTCACTCAATCCCTTCCTCCACAATTAAAAAAAGAGGGAAAAAAAAAACCTTTTGTAATATATTTAAGCAAAACAAATCCATGGACAAAAATGTGTTTCCTTTTGCAACTTGACTCTATTAATTCTCTATCAGGAGTTGGGTAACTTGATTCATCACTGGTCCTTTGATTATATGGTTTATCATTGTTTTGACAGAGTTCTTGTTGTTGCTGCTGAGTTTTATGATAGTTATCTTTATATAAATTCTCTTGGTTATAGTCACTTCAATCTCTGTTTATAATATACAAGATTTTCTGCAGTCATCTCTTTTGTCATTTCTTATGATATAATAATATTCCTTTACATTTTTGCATTTCTATTCCAGTTTTTTTTTTTCATCCATTCCACAACTAATGGACACGTGTTTCAATTCTAGTTCTTTTCTTTCCCTTTAATCTGCCCCCACTCCCTTTAGGATCAAGAAGTTTGTTTTTTCATTTGTCTTTGCTTGCAACTATTTCCTTTCTTTTATCCTCCTCTCTTAATTCCCTCATCTTTTTATCCTCTGATATTTATTTGTTGAGTTTGATAAATTTTTACACCAGCCACTTTTGTGTTTGCCAGTATATATTTGTGTATTTAACCCTCTTTTATCCAGTTTAGATGAGTGAAAATCATCTTATACATGCTTCTCTTACCTTTTCCTCCATCTTCATAAGATAGGTGAATTCTTTCTATCTTTGCCTAATCTTTCTGATAGATCTGGGCAATTATTATTTATGATTTCTTGAAATATAGTGTCTATTTTTATTTGATTGTGGTTTTCAGAGAATTCAATAATATTTAAATATTCTATCCTTGATCTGCTTTCCAAGTCAGTTTTTTTTGATAGCAGATATCTAACTTTTTCCTTTTTTTCTTTTTTTTTTCAATCTTTTGACTTTGTTCTGATGTTTCTTACTGTTTTATGGAATCACTGATCTGTGTTTGACCCATTATAATTATAAGGAAATCCATTGCTTGCATAAAGTCAACCACTTTTCTTGTAAACTATTTAGTCTTCTAGTTCTTTCCCTTCAGAGCTTTTATTTGATTTTTTATCTTTTATTTCTTCTATGTGTTAATTTAGCCCTTGTGGAAAATCTATTTTTTTCTTTGAGTCTTTGCTTATAGTTTTTGGGCAATTATTCTGTCCTTCTAGGCTAGATTTTTGGGTATTTGTTCACTTAATATAATTCTATCTAGTGATCTGTATTTTTTTGTAGTGGTAATTCTTTTGCCCCCACTACCTCAGAGCCAATGCCCTTAGGGAATAAGAGGAGTTTCTAGTCTCCAACATCGGCTCAAAGTCCTACTGATTGTGTTTCCTCACTTTTAAGGGTCTGAGCACCCTCACCGCCCCCACCCCACCCCTGTTCCATTTAACCATGTAATAGTGAGGTTAGCTTTTATAAAGGATTATTTACTTCAAAAATGCAATAAAAACAAATATACAAACATTTAGCCCCTTCTCATTTCACCCACATAGGGATATTTTGCCACATGTTTAACAACAGGGATCTCCAGAAAAAGAAAAAAAAATAAATGTACACACATATTTTTAAATTTATCCTGGATCACTAACACTTTCTTAAGTATAGATGATCAGCAAAAAATCAAGCCTTGAATTGTAGTAATGGTCAGTTTCTGAAGTTTAAATGGTTAACAATGAAAAATTAACAGTCAGTGCCAACAAGCCAGTTAGAGCTGGCTCCAGCACATCTCAGTTTGTCAGGGTTTCCATGCTGGGCAAGCAGCAGCGTCAGGCCTGCACAACCTCTGGCCTGCCAAAGGATTTCGGGCAGCTCGCAAAAAATGTAGAGGACAACATCCTCCATATTTTTCGTGGGGCCCCTGATTTCTTTAGTGGGCCCTTGGGCTAGAAGTGGCCTGTGGGTTACAGGTTGTACAGCCTGAGTTAACAACTAGCCTGGAATCCTGGCTCCGGGGTTCTCATGAATAAAGCTCCCAAGTCTAGGACTCCCTTCACTGCATCTAGACCTGAGGAAGAGAAACCAAACATACCAAAACCCAAAGCCAATTTCTCAGGACAATAGGGCCTAAGTGGCAGGTGGCTCTCCCCACCCTCCTCCTCTTTCTTGTTACCCCTTTCCCCTTGTTTTACCACATGGTACCAATGAGAGAAAGATAGAGGGAGAGAGAGACAGAGAGAGAGAGACAGAGAGAGAGACAGAAAGAGAGTGACAGAGAAAGAGAGAGAGAGAGAGAGAGAGAGAGAGAGAGAGAGAGAGAGAGAGA
>NW_020954587.1:1897229-1970192 GCF_900497805.2 Vombatus ursinus | reverse complement strand
AGAGAGAGAGAGAGAGAGAGAGAGAGAGAGAGAGAGAGAGAGAGAGAGAGGTAGAGACAGTTCTTGCTATACAGACAATAGAAAGAAGCTGCTCCCACCCTATATGGTGGGAGTAGAGAAGTGCAGAATGTTTTCTCTTAGAAGAAAGTTTCTGGCATCTCCCACATGAATGGCTCTAGTGAACAAATTTAACACACTAGCTATGTAACCCTGGGCAAATTACTTAATGTCTATGTGCCTTAGTTTCCTCAACTGTAAAATAAGGACAATAATAGCACCTATTTTCCAGGGTAGTTATGAGGATAACATCAGATAGTTGTAAAGTGTAAGGTACATAATCGGCACTTAATAAATGCTTGTTTCCTCCCTTTCTCCCTCCTTCCCTTCTTCCCTCTTTTCTTCCTTCTTTCCTTTCTCCTTCCCTTCCTTCCTTTTCTTTCTTTCTTTCCTTCCTTCCTTTTTTCCTTCCTTCCTTCCTTCCTTCCATACATTCTCTTCCTTTGTGACCTCATTCCATTCCTACAGCTTCTAATGTTACCTCAGAATCAAATTGTTCACACTAATAATCACCTTCAAATAAGTCCCTTTTACTGATTTTCCCATCTCTATTAATGGTAACACCATTTTTTCTAGTAATCCAGTCTTAAAAACTCTATATCATCTTTGATTCAACTCATTCTCAGATTCCATATCATTTTAGTCATGGAGTCTTGTGATTCTCTGTGGAATTTCATTTACATTTGCTATTAGTATAGCCACCTAACCATCTTCCTTTGTTCTCATGTTTGATCAGTACTACTGAGTCATGTGGCATTTCCAAGTTGCCATTCTCCATCTTTTAATCTCTTACTTGTTCTTCACCATTTGTGCCTTGATAATCTTCAATCCTAGATTGCATCGACCAAAACCTATTCATGATCTCCTGAACATTGCTGGAAAAAGTCACCTAACAATGCTGTCTGGATTCTCTCTGAATTCATGTTATGTAACTTTAGCTAGACTTTATTGCTTCAAGACAATCCTTTTATATATTTGTATTTGACTATCTCAGTCCCAATGACAGCTGTTCTAAACCTTTGCCTTTCTTCTCATAAATGCATCTCCCATTTTGGCTTGGCAGTTCACCTCCTTTCGTAATTTATTGAGGAAACAGAGCTCCCTCATCTCCTATATTAAACACTACAATATCTTTACCCATTTTCTTTGCTTTTCTCTGTCACTGCTAACCCCTCAACCTGTGACTTTGATCCCATCCTCTTTAGACCTTTTTGAGAGCTTGTCCCCAGTCACTTTTCTTTTATATTGATTCTTTTTTTATCTATTGGTTTCTTCCCTAGTGTCTGAAAAAAAATGTTCAAGTTACCACGAGGGTCCACAGTTATTATCAGCTGATATCAATTTGCCAGTCAGGCTTAGCTTTGAGAAATGGGTATTTACTGAGGTGATATAGGAAGAACAGTTAGCACAACACCCTCTCCCCTGCTGCATAACAACAGGGGCATGATCCCCCTCCCCTACGTACAGAAACCAAGGAAAAGTGGACCAAGCTTAAAACACATCTGACAAAGGGGGTAACTCAGAGCTCCTGAAAATTCTTTCTTTCCCCATCTTTGCCCCTTGTGAAGTTCTAAGGTATAGTAGAGCTTTTTGCAGATGCTCTTGTAGAAACCTGAAGTGCTTTTCCTTATTATTTTTAGTTTGTCCATGACTCCCTATGCAGACACTGCCACCAGCCACCTAGAGCACCAATGGGAAACCCAAGTTTTCTAGACCTTTCACTATTGAAAGGTTTTTCTCTGGTCAGTAGAGTTGGGGAGACAGAAACTTATCTACCCAAAGCCTCAAATGATAGTATTTCAGGGACTTGGGTGCACTGCTCACTGCTCTAGGCCACTCTAATGTTGAATTTCTGAATTAGGTTGCTTTTTTATCCAAACCCTAAAGGACTAAGCTTCCTCAAACAATCCCAATACGCTTCCTATGCAGCATCATTTCCTTTCATGCAATGACTTTCACTACTTCCAAATTGATTAATAATTTATCACATTTAGTTTAAAGCCTTAATTAACTCATTGTAATAGAGGTATTATCTCCTGATAAAGGGATCAGCATCTTATTAGTTACTTTAAGTGGAGTGGGAAGATTTATTGATTAGATCAATACTCACTCTTACAGTATGTTTTTAATCTGATGAGTTTGGTTTTTTAATACAAATATCAAACAGACAAATGTTGTATGTATTAAATTATTTAAAGGAAAATGCTAAGGTATGCCTCAATATCTCTCTCTCTCTCTCTCTCTCTGTCTTTGTCTCTCTTCCCCCACCCCCAAGATTTAGCTATACCTTGCAGTTTTCCATTAAATAATTTAATTAAGGGATAATTTAAAAATGTTTGAATTTGTTGATTTTGTGTTTCCCTAGGCTATGTTTGAAGCTTTCCACAGACTTTCAGTACTTATGCAGAAGAAAAATTGTGTTGCCCAGCCCTTTGACTTGTATTTGATTCTAATTCCCAACAAATTTTCCAACTATCTGTAGTTGAGAGCAAAATAGCTTGTATAAAGACCTGTGACATTTTACTCGGAACATTTTTTTCTGATTTTCAGAAGAATCAGCTTCTTAAGAATATATAACCTGGAAATGTAATCACTATATTTGCTAAAATAAAATCTAATTGATTTTAAATTTATTGTTCCTAGAATATTATCTCTTTTGAACTCTTTTAAGACCAGTAAACATTAAATATTTCTTTGATGTTATTACACTATATCTTAAAGAGGAGAATTATTTTTATTTAGGTATATTTAAATCTTTTACAATGTTCCAAAAATTTTCAGAGTTGTTTGAGCAATTAAAACACTTAAAAAATGCTTTTTTCCTTATGGCTTTGGGATAGGAGTTGGTTCAGTTGCTCTTAGGTTGAATTGGAATATTGTAAACAAAATGCAAAATGTAATAGATTTGATTTGTCCCTTTAAAATGATTAGCTCAAAGGGACATCTTTACTACTTTGAATTCCTACTATGAGTTTTTGGTTGGAAGATTTTCTTTAGTTTATGGATTTTTATGATTGTTACTCTTTGAAATCAATGAAAAATTACTCCAAAATTAAAGGTCATGATTCAAAAATTAATTTAACATGACAGTGTTTCATATATTCCATAAACATCAGCTATAATAAAATACAGAAAAAATGAATGATTTCATTTGAGAAAATAAGATATAAAATGACTGACAATATATTGACCAAAACACCTTCTTCAGTCTTGACAGCATATTGACCAGAATAACTTCTTTAGTTATGTTTTCTCTCTATCTAAAAG
The DNA here is from genome assembly GCF_900497805.2 of Vombatus ursinus. Classification (NCBI taxonomy): domain Eukaryota; kingdom Metazoa; phylum Chordata; class Mammalia; order Diprotodontia; family Vombatidae; genus Vombatus; species Vombatus ursinus. Next base: position 1,966,868 of record NW_020954587.1, on the reverse strand, counting down.
GTTCCCTGTCCTATAATGTAATTGTTGTTAGAGTTCTATTCATTTGGTCTGTTTTGCTTTTAGGATAATTACTTCATTTAGTAACTTTTTTATATGTACAGCATTTATTTTTATTCTGAGAATATTCTGATTATTTTATGTTACTTTTATTTTATCTGTTAAGGATGAAAATATTATTAAAAATCTTTCAAGAGGAGAAAAAGGCAATCAACTGATTAAGACCTCTCATAAATATTACTTCTCCATCTGAAGTGAAGACTTAAAATGAAAAAAAAATGATTTGTCAGTCATATGTAATTGATATGCATTTAAAATAGGATTTGACACTTTTAATAAATACAATGTAGGGAAAAGTACGTTGAATCTTAGAGTTAGAAGCTTTGAGTTAGTGTCTGAATAGTGCTTGATCTGTGTGACCATGAGCTTTTTGCTGAAAACAATGAAAGTTTAACACTCTATTTAAAAAGAGGTAGACAAGTGTATCAGAAGATCAGAAGAGAAGTAACCAAGAGAAAGGGGAGAGTAAAATGAGGGAGCAAGAGGGGATATGATGAATAGGGCAGTGTCCTACAGGGGACAGTAAGAAATAGTATTAAGCGAGTAGGGGGTGGTAGAGAAATTATTATTGATAATTAAGAGAGAGGTACTCCTCCATAATTTTCTGAGACTGTAGAAAAGTAGAAAATCATGTGAGAAGAAAAAATGGTTTTGAGGAATGGAAGAAGGGAGATGAGATATATCAAGGCTGTTACTATCAGTCTTCTCAGTAAAGTAGGAAGCATGGTTATCTTCTGAGAGAGATGGAAGTAAGAGTAGAGTTGAGGGCTCAGGGAGAAGGTGGAAGGTTTGAAGTTGTTTCCCTTGTCTTCCATGGCACTGTTCTCTCCTGGTGGCAATATTATCTCTCTGATGGTTTGTCATCCTTTGTTGTATCTTTTTCATCCTCCTAGTCTCAATGTGCTCCTTGGAGAGACAAAGAAAACTATTGCCACAATGGATTTTATCATATCCCCGAAGTCAATTTGAAACATTTTTCATGTTGTATTTGATCATCTTGTGTTACATTACTAATGGGTTGATTTTTTTTAATCTCTTTTCTCATTAGGTCAATTTTGTTTTTTAAGGTCTTGCTTTCTTCAGTATTTTTTGTGCCTCTTTTGCCAAGCTGTTAAATCTCTTTTTATAATTTTCTTGCATCACTCTCATTTCTTTTTCATTTTTTTCCTCTACCACTCATCTCTTTCTTTAACTCTTCCAGGAATTCTGGTTGGGCTTGTGTTTAATTAATATTTTTCTTTGAAGCTTTGCTTGTAGATGTTTTCATGTTGGTGTCTTCTGCATTTGTGTCTTGGTCCATCCTGCCAATATAGTATCTTTTTATGGCCAAGTTCTTTCCCCCTGTGTTTTTTTCATTTTTCAGACTATTTCTTTACTTTGAACTTTATGTTAAAGTTGGGCTCTGCTCACTGGAATGTGGGGAGACCCTTTCTCAAGCTTTTGACTTTTTTGTGCTGCTCGTCTCAGAGCTAGTTCTCTGAGTCGGCAAGTTTTTTGTGCATCCAAGGAGGGTGTGATCTGGGAAGAGGTGTGGTCACTGCTTTTTTGCTCCGTGCTTTGCTCTTTAACAAGGAAGGGTCCCTGCTCTCCTGCAGCTGTAAGTGTTAGTGCTCCTCTCTACCTTGGGTCTAAGACCTGATCTCTGCTCCCTTGTGACCCACCACAAGTGCTCCTCTCCACTCTGGTTACTGTGACCCAGAACTGCCTATAGGCAATACTGGGTCCTGCTCTCAGTGTCAGCTCAGGGTTCCCTTTAATTTCTTTCTGACCAGTTGTCCAACCTCATCACCATCTCTGGGCTGAGAACTCCTGAAGCTGCTGTTACTAGAGTGTCACAGCTGCCTCCAAGGCCCATGACTTGTACTGTCACTGCTGAGCTCTGTCAGTCCTCCTGGGGTCATGGACCTCTTCTGCCAACCTCCTCAGTTGTCTTGGGCTGGACAAACATCTCACTCTCGCCTTTTGTTGGCTCTGCCACTCCAGAATTCAATTTGAGGAGTTATTTTAAAGTTGTTTTCAGGGGGATGTTGGGGAAATTCAGCCGGGTTGCTGCCTCTACTCCTTCATTCTGGCTCCATCTCCCATGCTCCCCTTCCATAGGATTGCTGCCTAAGAGTTTACCTAATTGCAGACCTGACCATTTTGCTCCCCGACTCCGTAGATGCTAGTGGCTTCCTATTTCTTCCAGGATAGAACATAAACTGTTTCATTTTTAAAGGACACATTTTCACAGTTTGTCCCAACTCATATTTCCACCCTTGTTGGATATTACTCCCCTTCCAACATTCTGTGATGGCCATTCAAACTGGCCTTCTTTTGGTTGGTCATATACAACATTCCATCTTCCATCCCTAAGTCTCTAGACTGGACATCTCCCATACCTCAAATGGGCCCCATCTCATAGTCTCTCTCTTCCTTTCAAATGCAGTAGAAATAGCATATTCTGCACATCTTTCTTCATGCTTACAATTGCTAGCTTCCTTCTTCCCAAACTACCTTGTATTCAGTTATTTTGTATTTATATGTATTTATTTATTTTGCATATACTTTTCATAAGTATTTATGTCCCCTCCCTCTTTCAAATTGCAGGTCAGGATGATTTGTTCATTGAAAGTAGAGATTGTTTCATTCTTTATATTTATATCTCCGTTGCTGAACACAGTGGTTGGCACACAATAGGCACCTAATAAATCTTGATTAATTTATTGGTTGATCTGAGATTGAGTTGCAGAAAAGTGCAGAGAGTTAGTACAGATTATAAAAATAAAATAAATTGCTTTTGTAATGGATAAAGGGAGAAGGTCTACGGTTACTTTGGGAGAGTCTTTTGGATAATTCCATTTTATAGCCCTCCCCCCCAGTACTCTCTTCTTGGCATTAAATTTGCTTATGTAAGTACTCCAGTAAGTTGTCAGAATAGTCCAACTACAGAATTTACGGGCAGACCAGACCACTACAAGGTCTTTATCCAGGCAGTTGGGCTTGGCTTGGAGACAAGGAATATAAATCATATAAAAAACAAATGCCAGAATCCCTTGGTGGCTGGCCAGTCTTATTGAAACCCTGACTCATGTGATTCATTCCACTGAAATCCCAGAGGATACTAAGAGAAACCAGGGAAACTATATTAACTAGTTGCTGAAAGATTTCCATGAGCAACTCCACATCCTAAGTCCCTTCACTTTAATTATTTATCTTTTCTTGAATTTAAACTGAACATTTGAAGTGAAAGTGCTATGTCTACCTTGTTATTTCAATATCTCCAAGGAGCCCCAGTCCATAGGACATCAGCCACTTTCTGGTCTTACTTTACAGACCATTCTTTTACTTATTTGATATTGTATGTCTGCCCATTAGTAAGCTATTTTTGTTTCTTAGTGATACCAGGATTAAGAAATAAGACTGTTGTACTAGGGTTTCTGATGGAGAACTAAAAAATAATAATGTTTATTTACCATTTGTTCCTCTTCTCAGTTCAGTGCTAAAGCTATAGCTAGGTCATAGGTCTATTTCAACTATTTTTTTATGCCGTCAGCCTTTGACATTCCAATGGATGGGTCATTGGGCAGCTAGGCCTCTGACCTGAATTACACACAAACTCATGCACAGTGTGAGTGTGTGTGTGTATCCTGCCATAAAATGATGCCATAGGATTTCCCATGTATACATACATACATACATATGAATATGCATATGCATATACATATATATTTATTTATTTATGGTGGAGTTTGTAAGCATGTAATAGAAATTCCACATACTGGCCCACTGAAACTTTTGCATTGGCCTTAGTAGATACAGCCTCTTTATAGATGGGGAATGGTTGAAATAATTTGGAGTAGTGGCCATGGTTGCTTAATTACTGCTAGTTGATACTCTGAGTAATAATCTGCTTTCAGGATCTTAACCCTCATTAGTAGAATGAAGGTCACATACAGAAATATAGTACTTCTTCCACAGCACATTGTTCATCCAAAAACACTGTGATCCTGATTACATGTCTTATGCAGTCTTGAGCAAATGGGTCAGTTGTTATTAGTATGTTATTTATGTACTTCTGACCTCACTTCAAAGGACTGGAAGTCGATGAGTAGTAGCTTTATAAGCTTCTCATTGCTTATGCCTCCCAGATTAGCAGGTGGAGATAGCAGTAAGTTTTTTTCAACCCACCTGGGATAAGTCTAACACCTGTCATGTAAACCTTTGCTGAATATAAAAGACTTCTGCTCTCTCTCCCCCATCTGTCTGCCTGTCTGCCTGTCTGTCTTGTCTGTGTCCTCTTTCCTTTCTGTCTCTTCTATGGCATAGAAATATCCCAGTGAGAGGACTCCCTCCACCAATCAAGATCAGTAACTGCTTTGTTCTGCAAATTAAAGTGTTAGATAGTTGCCTGGAGCTCTGGGTGATTTGCCCAGGGTCACACATTTAGTGCAGATTTGAGATTTAAACCCAGGACTTCCTAGACTCCATGGCCAGCTCCTGTTCCATTATGCCATGTTCCTTTTCTATAGCTCTTTCTGCTTAAAGAAAGTATTCTTATAAGCTTTTATGCATGCAAGTGAATTATTGTCCCTTTATGTGATATCAGGGTTCTCTCTTGCTCAAATTTTGTTGCATTTACTTATAGTTGTATATGTTGTGTGGCCCCAATAGAATTTCAGCTTAGTGAGGGTGGGGACTACTGTTTAGTTGTCTTTTTTATCCCTAGTGCGTTCACAGCGTGTCTTGTACGTAGCAGGTATGTAAGAGATGTTTATTGAATTGGATTGAATGCCATTCTCATGCCTTGCTCTGACTTTTAATGTCATCAAAGATGATGATGTCTCAAAGTTCTACTGGGGTTTCATTCTTTAATTTATTCAGTTTATTCAAAAATCTATTTGATATTTGCGATGTTACTAGGCCTCTTTCAAATTATACTGACATTTTAATAAATTTTGAATATAACAAATATTCTTTCAAAGTTGAGCATTGCTAATTTGTCTATTTACTTTTTACATTTCAGTTGTAACTCACATACTAATCACCAGTTTGACAAATTGGTTGTGATATCATGCCAGCTGGTCATATTCAAAGTGTTCACACTGGCTTCAGGAATATTTAAACTATTTTCTACGGTTGAAGATATAATTCTGGCTTTCCACCTTGTGACTTAATTTCTTTGATCATTCCAAGCAAGAGTGAAATAAGTATGGAGAGCTCAGAAAATCTTCATGTCCAGTATTAGAAAGAAAAGAACAAAAATCCAGCGACCTTTGTTGTTCAGTTGTTTTTATTCATGTCTGACTCTTTGTGGCCCCATTTGGGGTTTGTTTTGGGAAATATACTGGAAAGGTTTGACATATCCTTCTCCAGCTCATTTTACAGATGAGGAAGCTGAGACAAGCAGGGTTAAGTTACTTGCCCAGGGTCACATATGTAGTAAGTGTCTGAGGCCAGATTTGAACTCAGGAAGATGAATCTTTCTGACTCTAGGCTCAGAACTCTATCGTATACTGTGCCACCTAGAATCCAGCAAACTTAATTTATTTTAGAACTAGAAAGCAATGTCTTTTGGGTAATATATTTTTACTTTTGGTCATCTGTCATTTTGATTTCAAAATAAATACAGCTTCTTTGGTGGAAACTCCATTCAAAATTGAATACTTGAGTTTATTTTCATGCTTATTTAAAATTCAAATTAATTAGTTCCTTTGAGATAGCTGATCTCTGCTAGCAGTCATTTTCTACTCCCTGTTGATGTTCCCAAATATTCTGTGATAATTATCTGATGGTGGAGGAGTACCAGACTTGGAATCAGGCACACCTGGGTTTGAATTCTCATGAAGACATTTCCTAGCTGTGTGACCTTAGACAAGTTACTTTAACTTCTTTGAGTCGCATTCCCCCTTCTCCACAACCCTTCCCTCAAACAGGGACAATAATAACACATACCTCAGAGGGTTGTTGCTATGAAGGCCAAATGAGACAATGTGTGTGCATCACTTTGCAAGCTTTAAAGTACATTATAAATGTCAACTATTACTGTTATTCTTAGTATTGCCCTCATTCCTCTCATCTTGTATTCAATGGAATTCGCATAGTAACGAAGAGGGGAAAAGTCACTGTCCTAATTATATGGATGAAATGATTGCTTTTTTAGTTGAAAAAAAGTATTGGAATATAAAGTTGAACCTCTGTAAACTCACTGAAAACATCTTTAGTTCATATCCAATGGCAGAAGGATGACAGTAATATCATGTACTTTGTTCTGTCCATACATAGTTTGGATTTCTTCTATTACATCTTTTAATTTCAAGAGCTTTTCATTCCACAGAGGTTGGAGGTTATTGGTATTTGGTATGGTGGAATCTATTTAAAACATTATTCATAAATCTTTATGTGTCAATGACTGTCTGGGTGATTGTCATTATAGTTTTGTCTGTGATGATGTTTCATTTTGAGTACAGTTTATTTTTTAAATTCTTAAGAACATTTTGGAGTTTAAATTTGTAGTATAAGGATTTGTCTTCTGTTATTTCGTGAAAGGTAATAAGCTTCTCATGTATAATCTAGCCAGTTGATTATATCTTCCTAACAATTTGGTAGGTACTAACTTCTTTATGATCTGCAGTGATATATTGCACAATTTCTTTCTCTCTCTCTCTTTCTATCTCTTTGTCACTGTCTCTCTCTCTTTCTCTCTCTCCATCTGTCTCTCTGTCACTGTCTCTTTCTCTTTGCAAAGTGTGCATTATGTCAACAATGCCAAGCTTCTTAGATAACATTTCTATAATTTATGGTTTAAATGATGTGGCTTTGATTTATTTTCATAAATCCTTTCATTTCTGAAAAGAAATCCTTGTGACTCATTGTTGTTATATCATTATCATTTGTTCATGGCATGTTATACAGAACATTTTTTTTCCAACATGGACAGTAAGTCCTTTAGCATTCTTACTATTATGCAATCCAACATATCTGTAGATACAGATAATGGATATCTTAGAATGTGATAAGTTGGGCGTAGTACAGCATACTTGTAAATTGGTACCTGTTACTGGGGAGGCTGAAGCTGTAGAATCTCTTAAGTTCTCAAGTTCAGAATTGCAGTGGATTGTGCTGATTGGTTGCTTGCATTGTTTGGAATCAATATAATGAATCCCTGTGAGTGTGAACCCATCAGGTTAGGGAAGGGGCAAACCAGCCCAGGTCAGAAATAAAACAGGTTGGGGCAGGTAGGTGGCACAGTGGATAGAGCACCAGCCCTGAAGTCAGGAGGACCTGAGTTCAAATCTGGCCTCAGACCAACTACTTGACACTTACTAGCCATGTGACCCTGGGCAGGTCACTTAACCACAATTGCCAAAAAAAAAAAAAAAAAAGAAATAAAACAGGTCAAAAGTCCTGTGCCTATCACTTATTGCATCAGGTCCATCAGTGGCCATTGCATTTCCAGCCTTGTAGAGCTAGGGAATTCAGTCTTTAAAAAAAATATACAGGAATAAACAATAAGCGTGGAACTGAATTGATGGATTTATTCAATGACCAAATAAGGCAATAAACATATCAATGTTTTGGGGTAGCTTTTTCAACAATTATAATATAACCATGCCCATTTTTCTTCAAAATATTTTCAAAAGTCAATTTTTTCATCCATTTTTTTGTCATACATTTCATTATTAGGCAGAATTTCTGGAATTTGTATTACGCAAAGATTTTTAATGACCTCAATTTATTCAGTCACCTTTTAAATTCTTAATAAATCCTCAATTTCAGTTCTTATTCCATCTAACCTAGATTTTCTTACTTCTTATTCCTGACTTTCATTGGTCTGCAGTACATTTTTGTTTGCCTTGTAGCTAAGAGTAATATTAACAAAAAAAAAAATATTAAGCCTTTGCCTCTAACTGATAACATTTTGTTTCTAGTTTTATTATGAGAGTCCTGGAGGATAAATAAAGTTTTCATACCTTTACAACATTTCATGCACTCTCTTGCGCACTGTGGTAGTCAGTGTCGTTTGTATTGAAGCATTTTGGATTTGTTCTACTACTTTGTAGAGAGCACATACAACTGTTGTTTTTTTGTGTCAAGTTGATCATCATAACTGTTTATAAGTAGGACCAGACTAAGCCCTATGTCATGGAATATATGTCTGACTCTTAGACGTAGTTACGTCATACTGATGGGTTTCTAAACCAATCGATACTTTTTTCAAAGTTCAATTTGACAGCATATCAAAATTGATGCTAGGGCACTGCTACCATATTAGTCTCAGGACACTCAAAATACTCAGTGTACATGGTCTTTGCTATCATTTCCCCACTTTGCTGTTGCTCTCACCACCTCATAGCTTGGATTATCAGTCGGGTTTTGATGAAAATAATTAGTAAAATGGAATTTTTGACATGGTAAAAATTAATAATTGATGGAACTATGTTATTAGGACACTAGTCTCTCTTCCTAACCCAGTCTTATACTGTTTTCTCTTTCAGAATTCTTTTCTCTTTCGTGAATGAAACTTTTTACCCCAGTAAAAATCACCAACATTTGAAATCCTCTTAATTCAGTGCATTCTCATTTTACCTACAATCACACTTAGTATTTCAGTATATGTTTACTCTCAGATATCTTCGCAGACACAGCAGTCTCCTTGGATATACATTTTTCACCCTTATTCAGCCAACCCAGAAATTCTCCTCTTCGATTTATTCGTCAGTTGAAAAATCAGAAAAAATTTATACAGTCATATTCCTAAATCAGTCTTGATAGCAGCCTTTCAATTGTGCCAATGAATTATTGAGTGTGACCAAAGTCACTTAGAAGTTAAATAGAGCTTATTACAAGATAGGTTGGTTAAACAACATGGCTGTAGCATATAGTTCTTATAACAATATTTAGTTTTGTTCACACTGCTACTTTAGAGTTTAGGATGCTATCAACACTAGTTATAGAGATAGCTTGATTTCTTTTTCCCATTTGTAAGTGCTTGTTGAAATATAAAAGGCAGGAGATGGATTAAAGCACTTTTATTTAAAACATACACACATATACACAACAAAAACTTTGACATTTTTGTCCCTCAAATTTTTATGTCACAAGATTTACATAGAGATAATTGTGTGTATCTAAGAATTGACAAAGAGAATTCATGGTTATTAGGGTCTGGTGGTAAAACATGAATATTAAAAAAAATTTTGAAAGATCGATATAAATGCATGAAGAATCACTTTAAAAAGAAAATAAATAAGAACTAGCCTACATGGCCAGGTAGTCTTCTAAATCCTAATTTATCTGTAGCCCTTATCCTTTTTTTTAAAATTATTTCAAGTGAGTTGTTAAAAAAATTATCTGTTTAAATAAGGAATTTCAACTTATTTTCTTAAACCTGCTCCTCCAAAAAGTCTTCTGTCCTGTAATCAGTTTTAATTGATTAGCTGATAACCTGGAGTTCAGGTTTTGCCTCATATTTATTAGTACATGAGAGTGGCAGCCCCTCTTCTAAAACTAATGCCCTAGTTCATCTAACATCTGTGTCTATTTGTTTTAGGTGCAGTTTCATTTGTTGCTGAAGAAACAAAACAGAATGATTCAGAGGAGATAAGTAGTGAACAGTCCCTTCAGAAATGGTTATTAGAGGCATCACAAAGTCTGGGTATGGCCAATGCTGATATGTTTATTATTATAGATTATTTTATCATCAGTTTGCATAAGACTCAGCTTTTAGTCACATTGAATGGAATGTTTATATTTTATCTGACAACTTACAGCTCCTTGAATAACACATTCCCGAATATTTTCACACAGAATTTTGTTTTATCCTCTCAAGATTCATTTTTGTATAGTTTAGTATCTTTTTTCTTGTATAATGTCATTAAACTGTTATTACTTTGTAATAATTCACACTAAAGTTAGCCTTCTCTCAAGCCTATAATAAAGCACTAAACATAGTTTTCTGCTATTATTAAGATGCTGATTAGTGGAAGATAAAATATTAATAGGTATTGTATTTTTTTAACTTAAAGAAAGCAAGATGGGGGTATTACCAAAATGATGGAAATGAATATAAAAGATATAGGGTTTTTCCCCCTCATGCCAACAATACTAAATACTTCCATTTAATAACTCCTTGATTGAGCTGCTTTGGTTGAATGTTGCTAAATTCTTTTGCTGCTCTTTCTAGATCTTCCCATTGCTACATAATTCACTTAGCTAACAATCTAATAACTCTTTCAGAGCGTTGAAGTGATCGGCACTACTTCCTTCTTTTACCAGTAATGTGTTCACAGAGTACAGACACAAAGATGAATATATGTAGCTCCTTTTCTATTGATACACGATTGGAATAATTTAAATTTTGATATAGCTGTCATTTAAGTTTAGAAGGGACGTTGTCAAGTAGGAGCTTGCCCAGAGGAACAGATTTAGAATTACAAAGGCATTTGAAACTGTAATGTGATTAATGTTTAAGGAACTAGGAATATTTAGCCTAGAGAAAAAAGGAGATTTAGGTTTACTGCTTTCTACCATCACATGCAAAGGGGTTAGGTAACTAGGATTAAAACTGTAGAGTTGGAAGGGATCCATCTAGTCCAATCCCACTTTTTACAGTTGGGGAAACTGAGATTTATGGAAGTTAAACGGCTAGTTAAAGGTAACACAGGGAGTAAGTATCAGGTGTGGGATTTGAACCCAGACCCTCTAACTCTGGTAGGAATCCTCTTTCCAACAGGCTATATTGTTTACAAGGGTAATATCAGGACCAATGAGTGAACATTTCAAAGGACACTGCTTTTAAATATAGGGAAGAAATATCTAACCAGAAGAACTGTGTAAAATAAAAAATTTTAATGTAGTTAGGTCCCTGCCTTTAAAAGTATCATGAAAAAGGAGGATGACCACTAATTGAGTATGTAATAGAAGTGATTCATTGGTCAGACAGAATATTGGATTTCATATTCTCTAAAGCCCTTTCCAATTCTAATATGACATGATTCTATGAGCCTCTTTCAATATTTCTTTAAGAAATTTCTTTGAAGACTAACTTTTATAGATAATTTTTCGAATTCTATTAGTTTAAAAAACTAATTGGCATACAATACATGGATTTCTTTTGTGTGGCTGTACTTATTCGTATAGGGAAATTATATATTTTTCTTTCAGTAATGTTAGGGTTAGAGGGATGTAGTAGATAATGATCATAATAATAAAAGGGAAGAAAAGGAGAAAGAAAGCATCAATGAGCATAAAAAATTAACAGAAGATGGAAGAACTCCAGAAGGGAGCATATACTTTCCAGATAGTATTGGAATTACTGTACCACCCTCAAAAAAAGGCCCACTAAAGTAGTACACAGTGGAGGTTCATAGTTTCATAAGCAGTCCTCTTTTCCTGTCCTTTGTATAAGGAAATGTTTGTTAAGTTTGTTAAGCTCATATTCCTAAGAATTATTTCATTTAAAAATAATTAATTGGAATAAAGGATGAAAGTTCATCAATTGCACATGTGAGAGTGTTATGTGTCATTGTTTTATTTTTGCCCAGCAGCCAGTTTCTTTCAGTTCAGGCTTCTCAGTTTTTCTCTTCCTTCAGTGACCTGAAGAGAGATTGGAAGTGTCCATCTTCTCTCTTGAAACTGGAAACCAGAAACGTCTGGATCTCTTTTCTCTCTTTCTCTCACCAACTCTACTCACCCCTCATGAAGGTTGACTACTAAATATTAATCAGTCTCTTCCAATGAGGAGAGAGTGCCAGACAATTGGTCCTTTGAACCAAGGATTATGCACAGATGACAAAATGATAGAGGTTTTAGTTGAAGTGGAAAGAAAGTTTGAAAAATTTGAATCTAATAAAAACAATCTAGTACAGAAGAATACAGGATAGGCTCTTTTGAGTGAAATATAAACCTACACAAATGAAAGTGACTACCTTTATGCAAATACAGCTGGAAAAAATCCAAGGATTATGTTGCATCACAAGTTAACTGATGGAGTAGGAAAACCTATATTGCTAACTCATAGTACACCATAATCCCTAAGTCTTTTTCAACTGGAATCATACAACACAAGTTATCCATCATTTATATGAATCATTCTCTGCATTTGTGTGTATATGTAGCAATACAGTAGTACTATTACAAAAATCAGAAAAGTTACCATGATAGTGTAATGGATAAAATGTCTGCTTCTTACATATCATCTGATTCCCCCTTTTCTTGACTAGAATAGTTTTATGAACATAGTAAGCACTCAGTAAGCTATTGCTGGTAGTTGACTAAGGGGGGAAAGTAGTAGCATTTTTAAGTGCCCCTTCTAAGCAAACCATTTTACTGGATACTAAGAATTCAAAGATAGATATAGTATAAATAAGGCTCTCAAGAAACTTAACAGTCTAATGACAAGAGAAGACATGAATATGAATAATTATGAGAGAGGTGCAAAGAAGAATTATAGGAAAAGTGTGATGAGAAATTTGAGGAGGGAGAGATGACTTTCAGCTGAGGGATTCAGGGGAAGGTTTCAGAAATGAGAAGGCCCCTGAAGTAGGCCTGGGAAGAAGGAAGGGGCCTTAATAGTAGTGATATGGTGATTTAGGACCCATTATCAATGTACTGGGGCTGTCATGAGCATAGGAACAATGATCAAAACAGGCAGAAAGAAACAAGGGCAAGGCAAACAGCAATGTTTGGCTGAAATGTACAGTATAGGAATGAAGGTTGAGGACAGATTTTAAATGCCTGGAATGCTAAGTGCAAGAGGTTTATATTTTATCAAGTAGGCAATAGGTTGTCACTAGGGGTTTTTGAGGATGGTGGTGACGTTAAAAAGATTTACTCTTGTGGTGGAAAGAACGATAAACTTGGAGTCAAGTTCAGATACTAACAGTGTAAAAATGGGCAAGTCATCGTACCTTTAATTGCCATCGTTTATCTGTATGGAGGTAATAACTTGTACTGTTTATCTTATCAAGTGGTTGGGAGGAAGAAGCCCCAGAGAAAAGAAATGTTTTAAAAATAATTATTATAAAGAATGGATTGGGAAAGGAGTAGAATGGGAGAAGGAAGACCAATTAGGTGATTATTATAACAGTGTGGTCAAGAAGAAGTGAAGGCCTGAACTAAGGTGGTTGCATTGTAAGTAGGAATGACTCCATGACTTTCTCCAACATTATTCATCAACATGTATATCGAAAAAGAAAAGGAAGGAATAAGTAAGAGCTGGGATTTGGTAAGGCATGCCTAGTAATAAGATAAAAGGGAAGGTATTCAAGGGTAATATGTAATGTTTAGTTGAATTGGTCATCTACCGGGCCAGGATTCCGAAGGAAGACTTGAGGCCAATATAGGTAGGAGTGATGAAATATGAGAATAAGAATAAGTGATGGAACTGGAGGTTGGAGGAGGGATGACAAATGAATTTAAGTAGAGTGAGACAGGGGCTTAGGGGAGGAAGGTAAGCTGTCATTGCATAAGAGAATTTCAGAGTTCTGGATCATATTGGTAGAGGAGTTGTAGATGATGGCTATATAAAAGTTGTAATCATCTCTATGTATGACTGAGATAGAGTAAAGATAGAAGTCATGGAAGTTGATGAAGTAAGATAACTAGGACAGCAGTGTGTTCAGAGGAATCATCAATGAGAATTCTGAAGTTCCCATTGAAAGGAACAGGAATTGAGGTAAAGAGCAACACAATGGTTTGAGTCTTGAATTCCTTGAGAAAAGAGGGAGAATGACCTGGATGCTGCAGATTCATGAGTATGAATGTGGGATAAATGATAAAGATAGAGGAGTTACCCTTGAAAGAGAAGTTGCTGAGTGCTGGTGCTAAAGGGACAGTGTGAAAGTGAAAGAGAGGAGAAAGAACATGTAGTGCTAGAGGGGGTGGTTATGTCTTCTTTCTGGGGAAAACCAGATTGCTGTTATCCCAAGATGGAAGAGTATAACATAAAGAGATCCAGGATAATAGGCAGTTTATCCAGAGTGAGGACTTGAGAGGCTACAAAGAAATGGAAGGGCAGAGGAGGAAAGCTACTCTAAAATGGCATGGCTAAAATAGATGAGTCAAATGTGGTGAGTACCTAGCATGGGAAAAAGGTTTTCCTCTGAACAGACACTGACTCTGAATTAGAAAGAGCACAAGATGGGCACATAGCTGTTCTGGCCTTTGGCTTCAAGCATAATAAATTCCTCTTCATATGATAGCTCTTCATGTAATTCAAGACAGCTATAATATCCTCTTTTAATCTTCCCTATTTCCAGCAACTAAATAAAAAATGGAAAGATTTCAAGATCTCTTCATATTGGAAGTAGACTTTCTTTATATGTCTTCTAGCTTATCAATGCTCTTTATAAAATATGACAACTAGAAATGAACACAATTATCCAGACGTTGTCTAACAAGGGCAGACTGCAGGGGAGCTGGCACTTCTCTGTTCTTGGCACTATGCCTCTCTTATAGTAATCTAAGGTTACATGAGCTTTTTTTTTGGCTTCACTGTCACACAGCTGAATCATGCTGAGCTTGAGCAATAATAACTTTCAGAAAAAAGTATGCTGGAACAAGATTGAGATTACTGGAAAAAAGCTAGAGTTGATTGTTAAATTTTCAGTGTAAGCATTTATACATCAGGGCTTGGCTTATTGTTTTGTGTTTTGCCTGGATTTAAGAAAGTGGTGGGAGAGATGTTAATGATACAGATTAAAATTAAAAATCTGTCTTGCATATAGTCTTCCTGGAGAGCCTGTTGTTAAACATTGACCAGCACACCCTCACTTTCAGACCTTTTTCTCTCAAATTTTTTTTTTGTTCTTGGTGAGGCAATCAGGGTTAAGTGAATTGCCCAGGGTCACACAGCTAGTGTCAAGTGACTGGTCTAAGGCCAGATTTGAACTAAGGTCCTTCTGACGCCAGGGCCTGACTATATCCACTGCACCACCTAGCTGCCCCACTCTCTCAAACTTTTCTCACCACACCTTGTCAAGCCCCCAACCTGTACTTGTGAAGTTGTTCATTTGAGTGTAAGTATAAGACTTATATTTATCTTTATTAAATATATTTATTCATTTTTAATGTATCTCCATCATTATTTATTTATTTCTATCTCTGTTAAATTACATCATGTTAATTTTAGCTTGGTGCTTCAGATTATCAAAATATTTTTGAATGTTCTGTTGTCCAGTGCTTTTGCTTTTCATTCATCCTTGTTTCAACTATAAATATGATAAGAATGCCTTGATCAACTTGCTTATAATTAGCTCAGAGCCAAGTATAAATCCCTAGGATGGTTGTTACAAGTTGACAATGTATCCATAAATGACTACTATTTGCATATGATCATTCATTTTGAATTTACCTAGAACTCTTATATAACATGAATGACTGTCAAATACTTTTGTTTTTGTTTTTAGAAATCTAAGTTATTTTATACTGTTCTGCTGATCATCTATAGACTGGCAACCTCTTCCAAAAAGAAATGAATTCAAGCTTTTTAGTCCATAATTTACAGACTTCTCTTACTTTCTTTTTTGAAAATTGAGACATTTGCGACTTACCGTGTACCTCTTCTGTTTTCCATAGTTTTTCACAATCATTAACAGTTTATCAACCATCACACCCACCCATTCTTTCAACACCCTTGGATACAGTTTCTCTGAACTTGGTAACTTAAAATAACTTTTTTAAGTAAAGGCTAGATGCTCTTGGATCATCTCCTTTCTTGTCTTGAGTTTCAAAATTAGTGAATTTTCTTCTCATCCCCTCTCCCCAAATTCAAAGTTGCCAGAGAAAATAAGCAAATTAGGTTGAGAAGTTCTTACCTTCTCTTGGTTGTCTTTCTTCATCACCCTATCCACCCTGAATGACAGTACTTGTAGTCCTTGCCCTGCCTCTTTCCTCAAATATAGCCTGACAAACTCTTTTCCATTTTCCTTAACATTTATTTCCAGCTTTAGCATATTCTGAGCTTTTTTGCTTCTGACAGCATTTTCACATTATATGTGGCACTTTTGGGGACATCTTCCATTATCTGCCCTTGCTTTTAACTTCTGTATATCTTAAAAAAATTGTGGTGTCTGATGAGTTCTTTGTATATACAAAGTGAATTTATGCATCTGCATATCTTCAGTCAGAAACTTCTTTACTTCTTCGTGGTTTATGCTTTCAAGAACATTTACAAACAGCAACAAATTGATTGACTTCATGATTTTATTCTCAAAGACTTCTTTTATTACCCTATGTAGGATTTAGAACAGTGGAAGTGTTCAAAAGAGTGAAGATGGGGAATTGAGGGAGTTTATAACAGATGGCCTCAATATTCTGAAAAAAATGGAAACAATAGTCATCTCTCAGGAATGAAGGGGTGGGAAATAAGGTTTGTAGATTGAGGAGACAAGAGAAAGTGTGGGTTTTAATAGTCATTAAAGAATTGTCTGGGAGCAGAGTAAGAAGTAAGTTGCTCTTGCCTTCCCTTATTGACCTCTGAAAGCCCATAAAATATTGCCCCAGTAAAAACCCTACAACAGCTGAGCCAGCAGAAAGATGGGATGCAGCAGTCCTGTAGCCCAGGAAGCTTTGGGGAATTAACAGGAAAGGTCTCTCTTGCTCTAGGGGAAGGGGAGCAGTACAGGACAAGAGGCATCCCAGCAAGCCAGCAGCAAGCCCCACCTCCACAAAGCAGGGGGAGATCTTGAGCTCCAGGGTGGTGGAGCAAGGAAGTTCCAACACCAGGACCCCCAACCCCACCCAGAGTGCCTCAGCACAGGCAGGGGAACCTGTAAACAACAGCTTGGAAAACAACTGCATACTCAGTGTTCTCTAGCAGCCAAATCCCCAGGTGCTTCAGCACATCTCCAGGAAGCACAACTCCAGGAGGCACAGCTCCAGGCTGGCAGGCATCCTCCAGCATCCAAACATTCAAGTGCTTTAAAGAAGCCTGGGTGAGCAGGACTCTGGGTGAGCAGGAGTCCTCCAGGGGCTAGACTTCCCCCCGCAGAGCTCCAATGTTGCTGACCCCAGCTCATCACCAGGTAAGCTGCCAGACCTCTACAGCCTCTAGCTGCCAGCACCTGAGGCCCAGTACACAAAGCCAGTGGTCACGTCCCAGGCTCCCAGCACAAGAAGCTTGGGTCAGTGCCCCCTGAGCTTCAGCAAGAGAATTCAATTTTAAAAGCCAGTTCATAGGCAAATATAACAAGCAAAAAGCAGAAACAGACAATGACCATAACTTTTTATTATGGGGACAGGGAAGATCAAGGCACAAATTCAGAAGAGGACAACATTGTCAAAACACAACCACTTTTGAAACCTCATCTGAACTGGTCTCCACCCCAAAAAGCCTACTTAGAAGAGCTCAAGAAGGATTTTAAAAGTCAAATAGGAGAAGTAGAAAAAAATTAGGAAAAGAAAAAAGAGGTATGCAAGAGAGAGTCAATAGCTTGTAAAAGGACAAAAATTGAATGTAGAAAACAAGTCCTTAAAAAATACAATTGACCAAATTGGAAAAAAAAAGTACACTTAAGAGAATAACTCCTTAAAAAGTAGAATTGGCCAAATGGAAAAGGAAGCACAAAAACTCACTGGAGAGAAGAACTCCTTAAAAAGTAAAATGGGACAAATGGAAAAGGAGGTACAAAATCTAATAGAAGAAAACAATTCGTTAAAAATTAGAATTGAGCAAGTGGAAGCTAATGACTCTATGAGATATCAAGAATTAGTCAAACAGAAACAAAAGAATGAAAAAATAGAAGAAAATGTAAAATACCTCATCGGTAAAACAACTGACCTAGAAAATAGATACAGGAGAGACAACTTAAAAAATTATTGTTTGACACTAATGCATTGTTGGTGGAGTTGTGAAATGATCAAACCATTTTGGAGAGTAAATTGGAACTATGTCCAAAGGGCTATAGAAATGTGCATACTCTTTGATCCAGCAATAGCACTTCTAGGGCTATATCCCAAAGATATCATACAAATGGGAAAAGGATCCACATGTACAAAAATATTTATAGCAGCTCTTTTTGTGGTGGCAAAGAATTGGAAATTGAGAGGATGCTCATCAATTGGGGAATGGCTGAACAAGTTGTGGTATATGAATGTAGTGGAATACTATTGTGCTATAAGAAATGATGAATAGGCTGACTTCAGAAAAACTTGGAAAGACTTGTATGCTCTGATGCTGAGTGAAATGAGCAGAACCAGGAGAATGTTATACACAGTAACAGCCACATTGTGCAATGACTAATATTGATAGACTTAAACCTTCTCAGCAATACAAGGATCTAAGACATCTCCAAAGGCCTCATGATGGAAAATGCTATCCACACCCAAAGAAAGAACTACGGAGTTTGAATAAGCATCGAAGCATACTATTTGCTATTTTTTTTTCTTCTGTTGTGTTTTGTTTCCTCTTTCTGGTGGTTCCTCCTATTGGTTCTTATTCTAACTTTCAACATCACTTACGTGAAAATATGTTTAATAGGAATGTATATATATAGCATAGATCAGATTGTGTGCCAATTGGGGAGGGAGGTGGGAAAGGAGGGGAAGAAAAATTTAAATCTCAAAAGTTTATGGAAGTGATTATGGATAATTCAAAATAAATTCATAATAATAAAAAAAATTGTTCTACAAGAATTGCCAAGTAGTAGTGAAAGTCTAGCTGGGGTTAGGCAGCATAAGTTTTTAGTAGACAGCTTAGCATGCTTTTTTTTAAAAAAAATGGTAATAAATAATGATAGCAATTTCTGTAATTTGCTTAAGTGATAACTTTAATGTAAATCATCTACTTTAATCAATTAATAAAGTATTTATTATATATTTCCCATAAAGTAGGCACTGGGAAGGACACAGTCTTCTGTGTAATTACAAGTTGACAATTTATCCATAAATAACTATTCTTTGCATATGCTTGAGGTCTAGCTATGAATTTAAGAGCAATGCATGAAGCAGTAGTGATTAGTATGGGGATAGATAATTTATTGTTAAATTGCATAATAAATTTTATGGTTTAGAGACATATAAATGCTATATTTTTGAATTGAGAATTAGAATATAGTTGACCCTCTGATTAGAATCAGGAAATGATTCATGTAAGTAATGGATATTCAGCTGCTCCTGGAAGGCACATTTGTGGAAGAGGGAGCAATGTAAGTGAAGGGGTAAGGAGTATTGGGGACATCGGAGAAACCAAAGTAGTAGTAGTAGACACATCTTATTGAGAAATAGTGTGAAAGGATGCCTAAAGTTGGGTCACATTATGGAAAACCTTTAAAGCCAGGCAGACTTAATATGGTAAGACATAAGAGACCATTGAAGATTTTGGAATAGTAGTCTTAATGATTAAAATGATGTTAAAATAGTATACACTTTAAATCAGAGGAGAAAGATCTTAGAGTCGTGGAAGGCAGCTATAAGAATCTTTTCATGATATGAGACAGGCATGGACTGACGTGGTAGCAGGGAGACTGGAGAAAAAGGACGAGAAAAATTTTTCAAAAGAAAAATTAATAATATGAATGACTGACTACATATGAAGATGAAAGAAAGAAGGTAATAAGTCATTGATGACATTAAGATTACATACCAAAGTGACTGGAAGAAAGGTTATTTTATTGACAGAGATCAAGATGTATGAAGTTAAAGCATGCTTGAGTAGATGTTCAATTCATTTTGGGTATGATGAATTTGAAATGATGACAATACATCTGAGCCAAGTAGGAGAATGGCCTGGAGACAGACTTTGGGGTTATCAGCGTAGAAATGACACTTAAAATTATGAAAATAAATGAGCCCTCCCAGGAAGAGAGCATAATAATGGAGGAAAAAGTTATGGATAAAGGAGAGTCTTGAGGAGAACATTTGGATTAGTAGGGAGGAAGGAGGAAAAAGAGAATATAGAAGAGCAATTGGAAAGATAGGAGTAGAACAAGTATAAATGGAAACTAGGAAGATGAATTTTAAATAGTGCATTAATTAGTACAGAGGGTTCATAAGTGGAGCTTAATGAATTTGATGTAGAAATAGGAACAAGGTCCTTTTTAGACTTTATGTCTCTATAAAATTTGTGCTGGCTCAGTAATAACATCCTTGAGATGAGTGAAGAGACCTCCCAGGACAAGGTATTTATCAGTCCATTTATACCTAGTGAGCATGAATAAGACACAGCAATTGGAGATAATCTGATTGAATAATGTAGTTGTTGATTAAAGTTATCCCTATGGATTAGGACCATAAAAGGGGTCTTTGGGCCATATTTATGCACGTGGGGAAAACCTTGAGAAAGCTGAGTTGGACAGTTAGATAGACACACACCCACATATACAGAGGCATAGACAGAGACACAGAGAAATACACAGAGAGAGATTCATTGCCGAGCTAAGAATGGATCTGGGTCCCAGATAGAGGGGAAGCTAAAGGAAACTGCAGAGAGACAAGGGTAGGAGTTACATGTGCTCAGAACCATGTATCCTTCCCCTCCCCCCATCCTCTACCCCCAACTCTTAGAGAGTTTAGAGCCACATGACCCAAGTTTCTGAGTAGAGGAATAGGGATATCCTTGACAATGCTGAGCTCTTGAAACATCCCCAAAACTGGTATTCTAGAGATATGCTAGACAGTGCCAAACACTTAGAGAGAAAGAGGACCATACATGTGAAGGAGAATCAGGGGTTACCTTCAACCTTGAGGCTACATGTAGCCTTCTAGGTCCTTGGGTATGGCCTTTGGACTGAGTCCAAGTTTTACAGAATATATCCTTTTAAAGAAATTTAGATTCAGTCAAAGGTCCACACTTTAGGACCTAGAGGACCACAAGTGGCCTCGAGGCTGAAGTTTTCCCACCCCTGAATAGATTTTGCTTTCATGAGTGTAATTTTTTATTTAGACTGAATAGGTCCAATGTGAAGAGATGTGCCTTTCTAGTGACCCTGAGTTTCTTTTGCTTCACAGGGGAACTTACATCATAAATTAGCATTATGTGTCTTGAGAATTGTGTTGGTCTCTGGGAGGAAGGCAGAATTCATTATTATGGGGTACTATGAGTCCTTTATCTTTTTTGTATTCTGCCTGTGGGATGAAATAAAGACTGCTTTGTACCTAAATTCACTGTTACCTTGAATGTTTGCACAGGAATCACAACCGTTTTATTGACATTTGTGAAAACCTAGAAATGAGCTGTATTTTAAGATTCCCAGAGAAAATTATGGATGAGGGCAAAACAAACTGAAAAGATTAGATTTGGGGGTTGAGGGTGGGAGGTTCCCAAGACTGAGTCTAGTCCCCATTAACTGACAACCTGTAGTGATAGTCCATGAATTTCATAAATATTAAGTTACATTACAAAACTGATCAATTATGAGGAAATATATGTTGAAGATGATAGTGGACATTGTCAGATAAAATAATTGTTAAAAAGGGATTTTAAATCCCATATTTCCAATGGTTGTTGCACTTGTTTTTATCATCATCATCCAACCTTTAGTCCTGAGCCTTCCAGGTTTAAGAACTAAGATTCACCAGATCACTCAGTATGATAATATGACCCATAGGGCAGATTGATGACTACTAACCAAACTCTCATGGACTACTTTATAAATCAGAATGCTAGTGTTTTAATTTACATTGAGAAACATAATTGCTAAGTAGACTGCAATATTCATATTACTAGTCAGAATCTTCTCATCCCAGTAGTGAATCCTGCTTCGGAGATTGAATTAAGACCAAATGTTAATGATTTTAGAATCAGAGCAAAGGAAGGTAGATTATATGAAGGGAAATTTTCATCAAGCTATGGTATACTGACAAGTCACCCTTCTTCACTGTAGGGATAGACCTGACAAAAATAATAATTAATGACATTCATCTGTTGGTTTTGTATATGTTATCTCATTGGATGTCATAACAACCCTGTGAGGAAAGAAAATTCATTGTTATTGTCCTCCTATTCTGATAAAGCAACTTAGACTAGCAGAGGTAGAGTGACTCTCCCGAGGTTAAATAGAGAATGAGTAGCAGAGCTGGGATTAGAGTTGTCTGACTCCAAATAAAATGTTTTTCAACTATATTACCCTGTCTCTGGAATACTTCTGTAAGTTTTCCAAGGCATTCTTGTTACTGAATAGGGCTAGAGACACACTAATAAATTATTCTTTTATCTAGACTACATGAAGACTATATTCCTTTTGTATATACACAGAGCCAGCCAGGTGGTGAAGTGGATAGAGCACTGGGCCTGGATTTTGGAAGACTTGAATTCAAATTTGACCTAAGACACTTCTGGAGTTAAAAATCTGACCTCAGACACTGACTAGCTGTGTGACCCTCGACAACTCACTAAGCCCTGTTTGCCTTAATTTCCTCATCTATAAAATAAGCTGTTTTCTGTTTCCTGTCTAATTTTAGTTACATTGATTTTGTTTGGGCAGAAATGGTTTCATTTGTATAATCAAAATTGTCCATTTTATCTTTTATGATTTTTTCTATCCCATGTTTAGTCATGAACTGTAGCCCAACCCATAACTCTGATAAGCATTTTTTTTCATTGATCTTCTAATTTGTTAAATATGTGATCTTTTATACCTAGGTCGTATATCAATTTGGAACTGTTCTTGGTGTGTGCTATGAGGTGTTTCACTAATACAAAATTTTTTCCAGACGGCTTTCCACTTGTCCCAGTAGTTTTTGCCAAAGGAAAATGTCTTACCCCAGTAGCTGGGTTCTTTGGGTTTATTGAAAACTAGGTTTATTCTCTTCTATATGGTTTATATCTAAGCTGTTCCACCACCCAACTTCTATTTTTTAACCAGTACCAAATCATTTTGATAATACTTCATAAATAGTTTGAGGTCTGGTAGGCCCCTGCCCCCTTCCCACTTTTTTTCATCATTTCTCTAGAGACTTTTTTTTCCTGATGTATTTTTTTGAGGCAGCAGCTTGGTCATGATTTCAGTAAAATTGGGTGACTTTGCTAGTCACTTGGAAGACTGGGGTTTGCAGAGGGCCCAGATGAGAGATGTATGACTTCCAAAAATCTAATTCCTTCCCTGTTCCTTCCAGTTGGAGTTCCTCTTTCCAGGTCAGAGGAACATTGATCCTTTCTCCCTTTGAATATTTTTATCTCCAAATTCTTGAGGCCACAAAAACCTGGGAGTTGATAAGGTAATTTACAAAACAGGGTTTCTGTCTTTGGATTCTAGCCTTCTTCTATTTTACAACCTTGTTATTTTTAATCTTTTTCCCATCAGATATTTTTTTCCTGTTCCCACCCAGCTATATTCTTACTATGGCCCCTGCCCTTCCTCATCCTAGATCCACATGTGGTGATCAGACTTTAATGGGTACCAGAGTATAGTTTGAACTTGAAATTCCTATTCTGTATGGATGTGTCTGACCTAAGAAAACTTCTATGAACTGAGGCTGAGAGGTATTAAGTGCATTACCCAGTCATACAGCTAAAACATTTCTGAGGCAGGATTTGAACTCAGGTCTTCTTGAAGTCCAGTGCTATGTTCCACATTATTTGTTCCACATTCTATTTGCTATGACACTTAGCTGTCTTGTTAGTTTTAACCTGATTTCTTTCTTTTATTTGTCTTTCACCATCACTCCTGAAATTTCATACCTCATCTTGTATCATCTTAGGACGGGAGTGAAAACTAGACACAGCATTGAAAGTAGCCTTTTTACTCCCTGACAACAGCAACTATTCCAGGGTAGACATTTACAAAGCTTTGAAACTACTGCCCAGGGGTTTAAGTGGCATAACCCACGATATGAAGGTGGCCATAGACCACTGAGGCCAAGTTTTACATCCCATTCAGCTGTCCACCCAAGCCATCTTCTTGCTTTCTTCCCTGAAGCTGGGATTGTCTCCTCTCCTTCATTACAGGAAATGCAATAAAATTCATACAATTATTTCCAAAAGACATTTGATTTAGTTAAATAGACTTCTCTATGGCTCTGTTTGCTGTCTTGACATCCCAGAACAAAATGCACTTGCCTGACCAACTCCATCTTAAATGTGCTGTCTTGCCCTATTAGAATTTAAGCTCTTTGTGGTCTGATACAGTTTCACTTTTATGTTTGTATCCTCAGTGTTTAGGAGGGTGCTTGGCATATAGTGAGCTAATAAACATTTTTAAAATGTCATTTGTTCATTCATTATATCTGTGAAGAATCACTGTAGAGCAAAGGTGATTTGGAACTCACTCTTTTCATTCCCTTTTTCCATAGGAATTTGAGGAGGAACTAATATTTCCCAAATCCGATGTTTCCCTTAATCCACATCCTACTTCGTCCCCTCCTCTTAAAGACAGAGACTGAGTATTTGCTTGAGCCATCATCTTTCAAAGCAATTTCGCCTGACTACAACAAACAATTCTTTTCTAACTAGAACAAATTGTTCTTAAGTTTACAGGGTTGTATCTATACCATTTTGGGAATTGACATAAGAACCAAACTATTTATAAAATCTCAGTTGTAAAGTTCTCTCGTAATAACAATTCAAAGTTCTCAAGTTGGGGAAATTCTTTAACTATTTGGAACCGAGGCATATTTTTTGTCCTTTGTAATTGTTCAGTCATTCAGTCATGTCCGACTCTTTGTGATTCCCTGGTCCATAACACATTAATGTTGTTCGCGGGGTTTTCTTGGCAAAGATACCGGAGTGGTTTGCCATTTCTTTCTCCAGTAGATTAAGGCAAACAGAGGTTATGTGACTTGCCCAGGGTCACACAGCTAGTAAGTATCTGAGGTTGGCTTTGAATTCAGGTCTTCCTGACTCAAGGCCCAGTGCTCCATCCAGTGAGTTATCTAGCTGTATCATTTTTTTTTTGTCCTAGTTAAGTCTATATTCCCATATATTCACTGGCATCTTCCATTGCTCCATCTGTATGCAATTATTAAACAGTTATGCAACAACAGTCATCTTCAAAGATATTTTTATGTGGAATGTAATCAAGAAATAAAACAAGATTAATTTTTAAAAAGTCATATAAAAGTGTCTGTTGTCAAATAAGCCTGGAGGAAAAATTTTAAGAAGAATTTAAACCTTTGACTGCATTTTTAAAGTTCTTTAAGTATTAGTTCCCCCCAAAAGTTTTTTGTCTAGTCTGTTTTGCTTAGTTCTTCATTTCAGAACACACATGGAAAGATTTCTCCTGGGACCTGATGGCTCCCAGCCTTAAGACATTCTCTTCTCTGGTTCTGTTTCAGTCTCCCTTAGATAGACTCTTGCCCTCCCAACTGTATCTCACACTGTTTTAAAACTCTGGAAGTTGAGGAAAGACTACTCCTCTCCCCTATCTCAAAGATTATAATAGATTTAGTCACAGTTCTGGAGATGATGAGGATTCTCAGTGAGGGGTCTACACAGCAGTCCATTCATACCCTTATGAATATCTTGTTATGCATCATTTCATAAGATATATGTGTGTGGTGTGTGGTGTGTGTGTGTGTGTGTGTGTGTGTGTGTGTGTGTTTATATTAGTTACATGCTGAATATACTTGGAATTCTCTTCCTCTTTGCTTTTTCCATTCAAGGCAAATTGGCAGGATTTGAGCTACAAAGATTCCTCCTTGGCTTGATGCTGCTTGACATTAACACCTTTCTTGTCCCTCTCCAACCTCCCTGTTAAAAATATTCTGGTCCTCCCACATCCTGCATCCAGTGCCATGATTAAACCTATTGATGATTTGAGATATTCTCTTGTAATTTTCTGTGTTTAAGCTATTCAAAATTAATCAATTCTTTTGCATTTAAAATAAGATATGCATTCTGAAATTTGCTGTTTCTAATGTTTCCATTGCATACATGTACTTTCATAGTTTCTATAGGATATAGTTTTTGCAATGCATTTTATTTTACATGGTTATGTTATAGTTAAAGTTCATTTGTAGAAAAAACACTTATTTATAGATAGGTAGAAATGACTAATTTCTTAAAATATTCATTCAATGCTTATTCCTTGCCGGTAGAAGTCATACCATTCTAGAGAGATAAACCAACTGAAATAAGTTACCAGGTGCTCCAACTCACTCTCATTTCTGGTCAAAATGGATAGTTTTGAGTGAGAAGTGAGATTATGTATTCAGCTTTATTCATCACTTATGAGTTCTGTGACCATCTTATACTAATACTTAAAAAAATATTACTGTATACCAGTGGTGTCCAACTCAAATACAAACGAATCCCAGTTTGACTTAGAAAACCACAAATTAACATTATCTGTGTTGTGTTGTATTTTTATTTATTTTGTTACACATTTTACAATAATCCAATTCAGTAAGAATTGGGGAGTTTTAGCTTTTAGTATGTACAAGTTTGACACCTCTGCATGCCAGCAGTTCTCAAAGTCTTTTGGTCTCAAAGACCCTTTCACCCACTTAACAATTACTGAAGACTGCTCCTAAAGAAATTCTGTTTACAGGAGTTAGTCTATATTAGAAATGAAAGTTTTATTGTTATTATGGAAATAGTTTTCAACTTATAACTGCCTGAATAGGTCTCAGGAACCTCCCTGGGTCCCCAGACCATGCTTTGTGAACTGCTACTTGATTAAGTTTTCATTACCATTCATTAAACTTTTCCTGCATACATTTTATAATATAAGGTGAAGCAACATAGAGAAGAATGAGTTGGCCTTCAAGTCAGGAAGACCTATGTTCAAATCTTGCCTCTAACACATAAAGGCTATGCCCTAGGCAACACTCTAAAAATATAAGTTTCAGAACAGTTGCTGATACACATTCCCTTACTGGGAATTACTTAGATTGGTGGAATCATAAATCTGGCTAAAAAAGTTGAAAGTACTGGAGCTGGAAAGAATCTGAAAGGATATCTAGTTCACCTCTCTTTTACAAGCCAGGAAGCCGAGTTTGAAGGAACTTAAATGACTTGCTCAAAGTCACACAGGTAATGGAAAAGTGGCAGAATTTGAAGTGCAGAACCAGTAGCGTTTCTACCAGATGACACTGCCTCCTGATTTTTAAGATGTATAGAAGGCATGAATATTATTAATAGCATCAGGATGACTGTATTAAATGTGATACTTCAAAGTACATGACCTCTTTGATCAAGGAGGAACATTATGGGGGAATCTTTCTTGAATTTTAGTCTTCCTTCAAATATATGAAGTCATTATGTCAAAAGGAATGCTTTCCCTTCAATATATGGAGAAACTGTGCCTTGGAGAGGTTAAATAATTGACTAAAGCACTTAGCATAGTGCATGGTACATGGTAAGCATTTAATAAATGCTTAACTGACTAAGAATAAATGGGTTAATAAGAACTGAAATCTAAATCTGCTTGCTTTTTTATCCTCCAGCCTGCAGTTTTGTTGAGATCTGGGCTTTAAAGGTGAAAAGGAAACATCTAAACTGCTTCCTTGCTGCAGAAAACATTATTGTGTCAAACTACCAGTGAAGAAGTACTCTTGACATTACAATCTAATTAGTATGACTTGCCCTCTGATAAAGCAATGAGAAGTGCTCTATTGTTCTCATGTTGAGCTTGCATATTTAAAAATTTGTGGCACAGTTTTCTTGTTCTTGACAGGACAGTGACATTGAAGCCTTATTGCTTCCTGCTGCAATGAGATTTGTGTATTTCATTAATGCAGCTGAACATCCATTCAGAGAATTAAGGTTGTATCTCAGGAACACAAAAGGAATTGCAGATTTAGGCGATGTGTATATTTTAAAAATAATTATAATGTAAATTACAAATGAGATGCATATTTGTAATGATATTTGGTTAGAACGAGCAAAAAACAAATCTTTCCAAGGGACAAAAAGATACACAATATCAGGCCAAAGTTGAATGTATCTTGATTTATTATTATATTCCATCTATTTTGTGCCATGTGAAATCATTGCCATTAAATCTAGCCTTATACTCAGAAGCTAATGTATAAAGCCACTAAACATTCTATATCAATCTAGTGTAAGAAATAGCTTCTCCTTGCCAATTCTATCTTCTAAGTATCTCTCAGATATATTGTATCCTATTTTTGCTTCTACCATTTTAATAGTGACTGTTACTACTTCCCTGTCTAGACTAGTACAATAACTTCTTACTTCTAATATCTTTCTAATTCAGATAATCCTTCATACTGCCTCCTTTCTATTTGTCCTTATGCATAGATCTGGTCCCTCCCTAAAGTCCTACTTCAATGCCATATCAATGATGTATGTGTGGCAGGGGGTTGGGGGTGGTGGTGGTGGTTGGGCCTGAGTTCTTACATGCTTTGTCCTCAGAACCCAAAGTTTAACAGGTGCAACTAAGGTGAAAAGCATTTGAGCAAAGGCTCAGTGAGGAACTATGTCTATTGTCCAAGGTCCAAGACCAGCTAAATTTGAGGAGACCCTTTTACCAGACCACACGCAAAGTATTAGATTTTTTTTGGTAACAGAAAATATTGAAGATTAACACCTTTTTGAAGACCATTGGCTAAGTAATAGATAAAATGTAAGCTGCATTGTTAAATGGAGTTGCCATACTCATGTAATTACAGATCTTTGAAGTATTGAAATAAAACTCTTCACTGTTTACCAAATACAATTCAAACTTGTTAGACTGGCATTGAAAGCCTTCCACCACTAGCAGCTCTGGTGTGAGGGCTTGCCAAGCCCCTTTTAGGGCTGCTCATCCACGTTTGGTGTTCACCTGATTCACTCAGCTCTCACCTGTGGCTTCAAGAAGCTGTAGCATGTGCAGTGGCCTCTCCCTGATAAAACCTTCATGGCAGAAGGGCTAAACCAGGTTGAGGGGAACTGACAGGTCTCAAACTCATCAGTGAGTTAGGGGAGTGTCTATCCCAAGCCAAAGTCTTTTCCTGACAGAATGAGTGAATGAGAACAATTTGTTCCAACAGCCATGAAAATGGCTAAAGCAGGCACTATGGAGTGTTTAGAGCTTGGTCAGGTATTGAAGACACCAAGGTCATCCACTGTACTCCAGGCCAACTCCAGTCATCTTGACTTGTCCTGTCACTGGGCTTTGATGACTCAGAAAGAGAGAGCAAGGCTGACTGCTTTTTGCAACTCTGCCTCACTTAAATCCAATTCATGTATAAACCAAGGCATCACCTGTGAGGTCACTGGTCCTCTTTGAAAACAAACAAATGACAAACAACCACCTTCACAGCCTTCATCTTTCCCCTTGAATGTATTTTATGCACCAGTCAAATTGGATTACTCTGTTTCCACCATCTTCATCTCCCACTTTGTTGCTTTCCTACCTTTGCTCAAACTGTCGCCGCTGGCTGTTGAAATCAAACCTATGTTTTGAAGCTCAACTCACTTGCCACCTTCTATCAGACACTTCCTGGTCTTCCTACTTCCCCTTTCTCTTCCCCTCTCCACTTCTCCACAGTAGGTAATAATCTTTACCCATCTCTTTCCGGTGAATTTCACACAACTCTTTGTAACTTTGATACACACACACACACACACACACATATCGTGTATTATTTTTGTTGTGGTCATTTATGTCAGTTACATATTCATGCAATTGACTTCAAGTCCCCTGAGGATGGCAGGTATACTTTATACTTTTTAAATACTCTGGAGACTAGCACAAATCCATAAGAAGATTCTGTTGTACTTAACAAATGTTTATTGAATGACTCTTCTTCTTGATCATTCTGTTTTTTAGGTGTAAGGAAAATTTCTATTTTAAATCTGATCATAATTTTATTTGGAGGAAGGATTTTCAACTTACTTAGAATTTTGAAACTGATACAATTGGTTAAGTGACTGGAGAGTGCATATAATAACATGCATTTATAAGTCTAGTGCTTCACAATTCACAAGTTGCTTTCTTTACAATTAACCCATCTGACAGTGAAAGTATTATTGTTAGTTCTATCTAAAAGAAGGGGAAACTGAAATACAGAGAAGCTAAGTTAGTTACTCAACCAAAGTAACACAGAAAATCTAAAATTCTCTGCATTACAAACAGCACACTTCAGAATTCAATAATAGGTGCTTCCCCTCTCCCCCACATCTTCATCCCTATTCTCTAATCTATGCAGTTTCCACCCAGAAGATTTTACTGCTGTGGATTGGACATGTGTGTATGTATGTGTGTCTGTGCGTGTGTGTGTGTGTGCACACATGCGTATGTATAAAGTGGTATTTGAGCTGAGCCTTGAAGAAAACCAAGGAAACTATGTCTTAGAGGTAAAGTGCTAGAATATTTCAAGCATGGAGGACAGTCAGTTCAAAGGTAGGGAAAAGTTGATGTAGAGTTCTTTGCAAGGAGTAGCAAATATGTCAGAGTAACTGGATCATAGATCATGTTGAGAGGAGTAAAGTGTAAGAAGCCAGGGAAGGTACTAAGGGGCCAGGTTATGAAGAGTTTTAAACACCAAACAAGGGACTTTATATTAGATACTAGAGGTAATAGGAAAATATTGGAATTTGTTAAATATATTCATGCAGTTTATTAAATATGTTTGTGTATGTATGCATTTTCACAGCCTACCTATACACATGCATATGCTGCATATATGTAAACATGTACACACAGTGTATGTATATGTATACACACATCAAGTGCATATGTATGTACATATACACATATATGTATATATAGAAGGTGTATACATTGCATAAATACATACATTACACAGACACCAATATCTCCTGTGCACAGAAATAAAAGCATATGAATGGAAACTACATATATGAGACAGTAGGAAAAAGAAGCACATATTATCTTATTATATGTGATCTCCAGATATCTGGAGTCAGAAGGGACCTTATAGGATATCTGATACACCCCCTTATCTTATAGATGGGGAAACTGAGCTCCAGAAAGTTTAAATGACTTGCTCAAGATCACAGAGGCAGCAAATGAAAGGCACAATTTGATCCTGGTTCTCTGATACTGCGGCCAGACCTCTGTGCATTCTACTATGCTTCTTTTCACATTTAAAGTTTAGCTATTCACAGGTTTCTAATTTAGTACCATGGTCATGAAACATTTGAGCTTATGGTTATATTTTTAAAGTAAATTTTCCTACTTCTTATGGTTATATTTTTAAAGTAAATTTTCCTACTTCTAATTGTACTCCAAATTACTTCATAAGTTTTATATTGTTGGTATATGTGTTATGTCATAATTTTTTAATGAATAAGGTGCTAAGTTCTGGGGAAAATATGAAAAGATTATTCTTTTTTTTCCTCTAAAAACCCCATAACTTTTTTTTAATTTATTTTTTATTTATTTATTTTTTGCTTTTTGGTGAGGCAATCGGGGTTAAGTGACTTGCTCAGGGTCACACAGCTAGTAAGTGTTAAGTGTCTGAGGCTGGATTTGAACTTAGGTCCTCCTGACTCCAAGGCCGGAGCTCTATTCACTGCACCACCTAGCTGCCCTGCCCCATAGCTTTTTATTTATAAGAATGGGACTGTTGACTTTTATATTTTAGCCAAAGAACCTCAACTCTTAAGACCCATTCGTTTTGAAAGATGTACTATGACAAATCTTATCAAAGAGTTGATTTTATATAGTAGTATTTAAGTGATTTTTAGTATAACTATAGTTAAACACTCTACCAAAATTTTTAATGAGATGATTTAACATTTCCTGTTATATGAAGGATTTATTGAATGATATGTATTTATAGATGCACTTTAATATATTCTGTTTTTTTTTCAGAAATTTTAATATATAGCTGTTGTGGGAATATAATTTCTTTTGAACTGCCAAGCTCTTATAAACCCTGAGCTCTTACATTAATGGTTATTCTTTTATTCCTTATAGTAGTGTATCTGTTGACATGCATCACAATTATTTATACCTACTGACCTATAATTGAAACTTTATTTATAGCAGACCTTATCTTATCTTCCTGAAATAGGTATTTTCTTTCCCAGCTGCCTACAAAAATCTTAATGCCAACAGAATGGCTCTCTGCTATTGTCTGCCAGATATCTTAAATTAGAAACTTATTTTGTACCTCTTCCAACCTCTCCTGACCTCACAGTACTAATTATATTTTTTGTCTTGATGCCACTTTGCTCCAATGTCTTCTGTCTTTACTAGCTATTGATCAAAGCTTTATTTCTAGGAGACCTTTCTGGCAATTTTTTTGGTCAAAATGTTTTACGTGTCTTTTTTGCTATGAGAACTAGCCAGAATAATTTCAGAGGAACAAGGACTCCCCCTTCCCCCTTTCACCCTTTGCCCCTTTCAGCAAGAATGCAGGGCTGGGAAATTTAGTAGTGAAATTCAATACTGCTAGGTCACAGAAGGCATTAGAATTAATAAGTGTTGAAAATAACTTACTGTAAAAGATGGAATTTTAAGGAAACCAGGGAAGTCAATAGATGAAGTTGAGGAGGGAATATGTTCTTTGAGAGATGGAGTGTCTTGTTCATGGAACATCTAGGAAACCAGTGTCACTGTATCAAAGAGGACATGGTAGGGGATAAGGTGTAAGAAGACTGGAAAAGTAGGAGGGACTAGGTTAGGAAGGACTTTGATTGCCAAACAGATCATTTTGTATGTGATTCTGAAAGTCTTAGACAACCACTAGAGTATTATTGAGTAGGGAGTGACAGTTGGACCTGTGCTTTAGGAAAATCACTTCAGTGGTTAAATAGAGGATAGATAGATAAATAGATAGATAGATATGTGTGCATATTTAGATATATTTGTATAATATACATACATATATGTAAAAAGAGAAAGATACATCTTTACATATGTATTTATTTACATATATATGTGTGTCAATAAAAAATATCAATTGCTATGCCATGTATACTATAGCCCACTAAGCCAGAAAGATCAAATTGATGTGCAGTTCAGAAAACAGAACACAAAACTGATAGAATATGAGAGCAAATCAACAATTTCTATTTTATTTTATATAACATTTTGCTTACATTGTTTTTATACCTGTCTATTCCCACAGGTTTGATCCTCTTCCTCTCATTTTCATTCATCTGACCTGTCCCAGGTTCCTGAAATTTGCTTAAATTATTGATTTCTTTATTTAGCTATATCTTCACTTCTTTTGAACCCTCTCTTTCTCTGCACAGTTGAATATGTAGTTTAAAATTTTCCCTCCTCTTCCTTTCCAAACTCTTATTTTGGTATCTGTTATACCCTTTCCCAAAAAGGTTTTATTCAACTTTTCCTTCTCGTTATTTCTCCTCCCTTGTAATCTATTAAAGATTTCATTTTCTCTCTGATGAGCTATGACATTATTTAATTCTTTATTGTGTCCCTTATGAGGGTAGAGCTTCTTAAGTAGCAAATTGGAACCCCCACTTCTATCTCATTTTTTTTTATTATTTTGGTAGTTTTTGTCCTTTCCTTTCTATTTGTTGCTATCCCTTACTATTTCTCAGATTTGGGAATTCTCTCCTTATTCATCTTTGCCTTTCTCTTGTAAAACTTGTCCTACCATAAGTTAACCACAAGAGTTTATTATCACAACTTTCTTCTTACGTCATAAGCATGTCAGTGGAATATTGTTTGTCCACTTACCATTTCTTACACTTGAAATACATTTCATTGATGATGTATTTTAGCCCTGGGTGTCCTCCTTATTTATATTGTGTAGCCTAGTCATACCCACCATGCATTTCTCCATTGAACAAGATTATAACATTAGGAAGAGTGGTTCGAACTGACCGTGTTAAAACAGAAGAAATTCCTGTTAGAAGTGACAAAGTTTTAAGAACACCCATAAGTAGATTTTCAAAATTATCTAAAAGAAGCAAAGATGGCAAAACAATGGAAATGTAATCGATAATATTTTTACCACCCTGTGCCTAAATGCAACCCCAAAATAGAAGCTGCTACCTATCCTACTTTCTCATCTCTCCAAAGAATCTCATGAAAATATTGTTATGAACACGTCAAAGATGTCCTTCCTGAAAATTTAAAAGAGAAACAGGTAGGCTTTTGAAAAAAAAATTAACAAACTGTATTTCCATAGCAGTATATTGACTGAGAGGCACAGAGATGAGACATGATAAGATTCTGCTTTGTCCATTGTTAATTAACTTCAAAAAGTACTTAACTTGATAGAATAAAATGCAGCTTATGTTAGATTCATGTAAAATTCTATAATAGATATAACCAAGGAGATAACTTTGTTTAATGACCACACTAAGTATACATGTGAAGCAAGACATAAAATGAAGAGACATCTGGTTATATTCAGCAGTATCATGGATGATGTCCTACGCCGATTAAAAATTAAAAAGGACTTGATGGGGTTCTCTAGATGCTCCTATTTGCAGATGACATTGGGATAATGGCATTGAAACATAGGATACTAAAAAAGTACTTCAATGAAATTAATTGTTATTTGATAGAGAACAGGTCTAAGGATTCATAATGAAGAAAGAAAACATTTTGATAAGGTTACAAAATGTTATACTAAATAAGAAGTTCATTGATTTAATACATCATGAGTAAATCTTAAGCACATCCTATATTTGGACCATGACCTGGACTAAGAATTGAATAGGAGGAAAAGTAGGAGATTTAGCTAGTTTATATTTGGAAAATTATCCATTGTTTTCAATTAACCTCAACTGCTCCCTACTGGAAATGCTTCATATTTTTAATTCCATTATGCTCCCAGGATGCTAGCTAACTGCAAACCATGAAATGCCATGATATTGGAAAAATTCAAATTGCAGATGACCTAAAAGGTAATGGAAGGACACATGATAGATACAAGACATTTAGAGAATGTTATCAACAATGACTTAGTTGGAAAAGTGTTATGAAATCCATTGTCAAGGACATTTGTGATATGAAAAGGAATGGTAATCATGAATTTAGATTAAAGGAATATTATGTAGGAAGCCCAAATAGTACACAGACATCCACAATACGTTAAAAAAAAAACAAAAGAAAGTGTTCAGCACTTGAGGTGAATCCTTTATTTAGAGCTGATAGGATAATAAAAAGACGGGAAACTTGTAAGACAAATTTTGTCGAGCAACAGCTTAATTTAATTTTTGGTCCCCCAAAGGAAATGATCAGAAATGGCTTTCTTTTTCATTTTATAAAAGACAAGTAAACTGCTATTTGCACAGGTGATGACCCTGTGCTTCCTGTAATAAAAAGATTATTTGTTGTGTTTTTGCACTTCTGGAAAAAAATCACCCTCTCTTTGTTTATGTATTTGTATTTATCCATGCAGACCAGATTTATGAGTCACGAAAAGCTTACCTGCAATCCTCAGATCTAAAAAATAAAATAAAATAAAGCATGACAGAAACTTACATTTCATTGGTTACAACTTAACTTCATGAGCTCTGATGACCATAGTCAACACATGTAAAATCTCTCAAACTGAGTTCTTACGCCTATTCTCTTTTGCAGACTCTTTCAAAAAAAATGCAGACTTTTTTAAAAAAATGAAGAATTTTATCTTCAAATAGTCATTTTCAAAAAATTGCAGTTCTTTAGAACTTCTCAGGGTGTTTCAACTCTTGAAACTAACTTCATATGATCATAGTATTTTGAGCTGGAAGGTCATCTAGTTCAGCCCCGTCATGTAACAAATGAAAAGACCAAGGAATAGAGAGGTTAAGTGACTTACCTAAGATCACACAACTAATCAGCAGTAGTCTCAGGAGGAAGTGCCAATCCTTTGATTCCATTGGCCCAGTACTAGTTAGCTGAAATGTCACTGTAATAGGAATCTGGATAAAGACTTTTTGGACAGATCACTAGCAGTTTATTAAACTCAATCTGCAGTTCAGGCAGGGTGCATAGTTCTCAAAAAATTGTGCAATTTTCTTTGATCTTCTGATGGTTTCAACTCTATTTAGCGTTCTGTAATAAAATTTGATGACATTATAATGTACTTGTGTAGATAATTTTTTAAAATAAATGATAACTAAATTACGTATGATTGAATTTGTATGTACAAAATTCTGCACTGAATTGGAGAATTTGAGCAATAAAATACTAATTTAAAATTTTAGCCATATTATCCTATAATTTTTATTACTGATTACTTATGAAATTCATATATTGACACTTTGATGTATCTGATATATATATATATATATATATATATATATATATATATAAAATTCCTTTAAATGGATTGGTCAGATTCATTTTAACTTAAGAGGAGAATAACAGTATTATTAACTAAACACTTATATGTAACAATGAGTATGATAAAGTAGTTTTATTAACTTTGGAAATATTTTAGTATCAACTTATATTTTCTGTAAATGTTTTGACATTTTTTTACTCCTTTCCCTTTAGACTTTCTTACAGAGTACAATGCATATTACTTAATTCAATAAATATTTATAAAGATTTTTGACAGCCAAAATGCCACATGAAAATACTTAAATCTCATCTCCAAAACTCATGCTGATATATATGAATTTCTTTATAGGAAACCTTAGAAATAGTTATTATGCAGCTAATTAAGAATATATAACATTACGAAGACATCTCAGCTCCTCAGGATATAACAATGAATGTCCCTGTTGGTGAACCAGTCAACTAATCAACACATTTATTAAGTATTTACTATGTGAGAGGCACCATACTAAGCACTGAGTATATGTCTCTACATGGTCTATTCAATTAGGTTCTCTTGGCACTTGGTGGAAAGGAAAGACAGCAGAGAATAATGGGAAAAAGTACTAGATTTGGAGTTGGAACACTTGAGTTCGGATCCTGTCTCTTCCAGTTACCATGTATATGACCCTAAACACATTATTTAACTTCTCTGGGCTTCATTTTCATAATCTCAAAAATGAGGAAAATGTACTAGATTACTTCTAAGATCCCTTTTAGCTCTAAATTTATGGTTCTATGAACTCAGACTAATCACAATTATTTTCAATATATTTCCTAACAAGAATCCACCTACCATTTGACTCTGGACTATGTATCATATAGTCTGATCTTGATGACTTCTGCTCTTCTATCAGTGATCTTTGTCATATCACAGAGCCACCATAGCCCTTTTCTCTAGTGCATATGTATTATAGCTGAACCCCTTCTTATTGTAGAGCAGAGATCCGGATAGATAGTAAGTGACATATAAATGTCTATTTCCTTCCTTCCTTCCTTCCTGATTCCACTTCATCACTGAGTTTTTCTTAATCCTTTCTGAAAAGATGACATTTTCAACAAGGCAAGAATGCTATTAATGCTCTGTTATTAGCTTTTACCACACAAAAGGGTCAGAACTGCTTTGCTATGTCAGGTCTATGGCATATCTAACTGAATATTCTGTTACCAACAATGACCTGAAACAGAACACTGCTGTTACTCTTAAAAATCTGAGTGCTTACATATTAAAATATTTCTATATTACAGGATTAACTGGATGTTTATAGTGAACTCCTTTCAAGCAGTTACTAAGAATGTAGAGAACAAGTGTTTTTTCTGCAATATACATTTCTCATTAACTCTATTTCCATTTTTCCTTCCCTTTTGATTCTCTCACTGCCCAGGTCATTATTCTAAAAGAAAGTGTCAACCTGAAGACAACTTAATTAACAAATAAAAAACCACCAATATTTAAACTCCCCTAAATTCATTGGTTCCCATGAAAACCTAGTGAGAAAGCAATATATTGCTTTTCGAACTTGCTTATGTGTGCATCACATTGCCTAATCCTCATTTGACTTACTGCCCAAGTCTTAAAAGTCCATTATTTTCCTCTCTTTCTCAATATCCCTCCCCTGCCATCCTACCATTTTCATGAATGACCTTACATTGTACCAATATTATTACTTTTTTTAATCAGTGAAAGGCAACTGTGCTGTAGAGGAAAGAGCAGGAAACTTTTTTTTCAGCTTTCAAAAGTTGTCTTTACAAGGGGCAGGTAGGTGGCGCAGTGGGTAGAGCTCTGGCCTTGGATTCAGGAATATCTGGGTTCAAATCCAGCCTCAGACATGACACTTACTAGCTGTGTGACCCTGGGCAAGTCACTTAACCCCAATTACTTCACTCAAACAAAAAAATTGTCTTTACATAATAACTTGATTTACTCCTTGGATTAAGAAAAATAAAGTGATGCTTTTTACTTTAAAGTCACATCAGTTTCCAAATAATAATCAGTTCCAAATCAGTTTTTTACTTTAAAGTCACATCAGTCCCTCCCTATCTCCTCAACACAGAAATCTATCCCTTGTAACTGATTTAAAAAGAAATGGTGGTGGTTGTAGGAAGCAGGTCAGTCAAACAAGCATGTTGATAACATCTGTCAGTATACAGTTATCCCCTCCACATCACAACTTTCTTTATCACAGTTTCAATATATCACAGGTCAGCATAAGAAATTAAATGGGAATTTTTTGGGAGTTTTGCAGAAGCTGCAGATGACAAAAAAGTTTAGAAACTCAGAAATCCATACTATATCTATATATATATATATAGATAGATATATATAGTATTGTATAATATCAACATATTTTATCTTTTAATACCCTAAATATGCACAATTTCTTTTCTCTGGTGTGAAGGGAAGGACAAAAAAATTTATGCACATTTTCCAGATCATGGTGGCACCGTTCCTCTTGTCCCAGCAATGTGGAAGGGATAACTGCATATAATATTTCACTTCCATAATCTCTCCCTTTACCTCCTTCAGTGGAGAGAGGTATATTCTCTCAGTTTGTCTTTAGATCCAAGCATGGTCATTATAATTAAGCAGCAGTTTTATTTTATTCTTTCCACCTAAATTGCTGTGTTTCATTAAGCTTATTATTTCTCCTATTCTGATTTTTCTGCATCAGTTTCATTTACCTCTTCTCCTACATCTTTGAATTCTTCATATTTGTTATTTCTTATAATACAATGACATTCCATTTCATTTA
This sequence comes from Vombatus ursinus, assembly GCF_900497805.2. Lineage (NCBI taxonomy): Eukaryota > Metazoa > Chordata > Mammalia > Diprotodontia > Vombatidae > Vombatus > Vombatus ursinus. The sequence goes on along the minus strand of NW_020954587.1, from coordinate 1,927,996 downwards.
TATGTTACAATTTATTTACCTATACCCCATCAATTGGCACCTACTTTGCTTCTAGTTCTTTGCCAACACAAAAAGTGAATCTGTTGTTATATATGGAATCATTTTCTGTCATTTACTTGGACTTTTTGGAAAAGATAAAAATTCTGGTTTTTTTTTGGTCTTCTTTGGGAATGTCCCACTACATTTCTGTTTCTTCAGTGTAAATTTTGTTTAACTCATGTATCCCTACCAAATTTAATTAAACAAAACAATGCATTTCAAAGTGCTTCTCACTATGCTACCTAGGGCCTTTTCTGAGAGGATATTTCTTAAGGATTTATGTCATTTTCTTTTATGTGAGTTTTCTAATCTTATCACTTTATCATTAGAGTTTGAAGCTATAGGCCATGAGATGTCTTTGTGGTGAATAAAACTACATGGTCCTAAGGTCTGTTCTTTGAAACTAGGTTATGTAATAGATCTCTTTCCCCTCAGTTTTGAAGCCTTATTCTTATTTGAGCTCATCATATTTTGCTTTCAAGATAACTGCTTCTAGAAGTGTTTTCAATGGCAAGCTGTGCTTAGAAGGAATATGATAGCTATATGACATTATCTTGTGTAGGGTAATGACTTTTGAATTTCTAGTGAGAGAAGTTTCAGTTTTCAGAATCAGGATTTATTTTAAGATAAATTTCTCAGCATAAGAAATACAAAGAAGAGAACTTTCTTCTTAGTTTCTTTGTGCCATTATGACTAATACATCTCCTTCCCACTTAAACCTGTTCTCTCCCTACTTAAGTGTTCCCATTGATGGTATCAACACCCTCCTAGCCATTGAGGCTTGAAACCTGGGAGTTTTCTTTTGATTCATTCCTTCTCCCACAAATAACCAGTTGTTGAGTTCAGTTAGTTATATCTTGGCAATATGTTACTTCTATACCTTGTTTATCACTCATACAGCAGTAGGTAATTTGGTTCAGATACTCATTTCCTCTGGCTAGAATATATTCAAATTGTTCCTTATTAGTCCTCTTGTCTCTTGTATCTATCTTTCACATTGCTACAGAAATTGATCATCCTAATTCATGGATCTCAGCATGTTACTCCTCTGTTTAAAAATATTTCAGTGGATACCCATTGCCTGGAAGACAAAATTACTAACTCCTAAGCCTTGCTTTTGAGGATTTAAAAAGCCTGGTTTCCTTTTTATTGCACTATACTTCATGCACTATATTTTCCAAGAAACTGGAATACTAGCTGTTCTTAAATCTTGTCCTTCCCTTTTCTGCTTCTGTGTATTACCATAGACTAATACCTACATACTTGAAACTTATTTCACACTCCACTGTCATATCAATTCGTTGCAATGATTCTCTTCTTTTGAGAATGAGTTCAGATACCATCTTCTCCTTAAAGGCTTCCATTTTTTCCTCCTAGATCAAAGTGATTTCCCTGTTATTATACTTGCCCTTAGCATCTTCAGTCTTATATAGTAGCCAGTTATAACTTGTCATGTGCTCCCAGTATACCAAATTATGTAATATAAACCATAGAACTCGTGGGGAAAATTAAGATTAGGGGTACGACACTCAAAAACTATGTCAGCACTAAACCCAAAAGGCCATCAAATTGTGCATACCCTTTGATCCAGCAATAGCAGTACTAACTCTGTATCCCAATGAGATCGTAAAAAAGGGAAAAGGACCCCCATATACAAAAATATTTATATCACCTCTCTTATTGGAAATTGAGGGGATGCCCATCAGTTGGGGAATGACTGATCAAATCGTGGTATATAAATGTAATGGAATAGTACTGTTTCACAAGGAATGATGAGCAGATGGATTTCAGAAAAGCTTGGAAAGACTTACACGAACTGATGCTTAGTGAAGTGAGCAGAACCAGGAGAACATTGTACATAGCAGCAGCAATGCTGTGCGATAATCAATTTTGATAGACTTAGCTCTTCTCAGCAATACAATGATCTAAGACAGTTCCAAAAGACTCCTGATGGAAATGCTATCTACATTCAGAGAAAAAACTATGGATTCTGAATGCAGATCGAAGCATGTGATTTTCTCTCTCTTTTTTATTTTTGTTTTTGTTTTCTTTCTCATGGTTTTTCCATTTTTTTCTGATTTTTCTTTCACAACATGACTAATGTGGAAGTATGTTTAATATGATTGTAAATGTATACCCTATATCAGATTGCATGCCACCTTAGGGAGGAATGAGGGGAGGGGGAAAATTTAGAACTCAAAAATCTTATAAAAGTGAATGTTGAAAATGAAAATAAATAAGTAGATAAACTGTGTCAGTGACTAATAAAAATAGGAACCTAATTAAAAAACAAAAAGATAGCACAGTCATATATGTTAAATAGTTAAGAAATACATAAATACTGCAATTAATAGTGGTCGCCTTATTGGCTGCTAGGCCTGAACCCCTGGCTGTATTAGCAAGTTGGATAGACCTCAATTCCCAGACTAAGATTAGAGGCCATAATGAAAGGAAGTACGGATGTGGGTGGTATGTACTAACCCTCCCCTGATCACAGGTCCTACTAGACTGGAATATAGAATTAATTTAACACTTTACCTTGACAAAGACCTGAAGTTTACTTGTGAGCATTGAAAAAGTTGTACTTTGTAAGTTATTGTGAGGTGGTTCCGTTTTCTGCATTCTTAATGTTTCTCAGACAAAAAGTCGGGCAGAAGCCAACTTGAAATTTGAGTTATGTTCAAAATGTTTCCTAGTATATTAATCATATTGGAATAAATTCACACATCATAGCAGTACTGGTTATACATATTATATGCACCTATTAATATCCCTATTAAATTGTAAACTCCCAAGAAACAGGGACTATATTATTTTTCACATACTAAATGCTTTAGTAAATGTTTAATTTGTTAAATAATAAAAGGGTAATAAAATTAGATCCTTTAAAACATGAATAATTGAATGCAATAAACATTTATTAATAATCTCCCTTGGGAAATCACTATTCTAAGTATTATGAGGTGTAAATAAATGAATAGGAAGAGAGAATCCATGCCCCCTAGGACCTCACTATCTAAATATTATGATACAAATTAGAATATAATAAATTAATTGGAAAAGTATAAGTAAAGTGCAATAAAAAAAATCAGAGGAGAAAGAGATAATTTCTCCTAGAAATTAGATTAGGGGAATGGGCTTCATGGAAGAAATAGCAACTGAGCTAGGCCTGATATTTCCTGATATTCATTTTTTACAATCAGATTGAGTTTATTAGCATTATTATTTATTAAGTATTACTCCCACAGATTACTTTTTTGATACCTGTGTTGAGGGAGATTATGTGTTCTTAAAGGCTATGCCTATAGAATGTGAGTTCTGGCAGATTCTAGCAGGATAGGTATAGTCCTAGTAAAAAAAGTAAGTCTATATTCCAATTAATGAACTAGTGAGTATAAAAGGATTCATCATCATTATGCTAGACCTATAAGAATGTTAAATCTCTTCCCCTTTTCCTTTTCTGATTCTATATTGACAATGACTAAAAATGGAAAACGACTGCTAAGAACAGCATTGTTCTTTTAATGGTATTTTGTTTTTTCAAATTTCACGTAAAGATAATTTTTAACATTCATTTTTATAAGATTTTGAGTTTCAAATTTTTCTCCTTTCCTCTCTCCTCTCCTTCCTCCCTAAGATAGCAATCAATTTGATATAGGTTATATATGTGAATTGCATTGTTCTTAGGCATTCTATAAGTTTTAACTTGGCTATATACACTCTAAATGTGAGATACTTATCCAATGATTGACTAGTGGAAATACGGCTTGAGGAACTAGATAATATCAGCTTAATATTCTCACTATTAATTGAAGCAGACAAAAGAAGGAGTATGAATCTAAATGGAATCTAAATAGTTTAAAGGTTCTCCTTGGAAAAGCAAATGGAGTTGGAAGAGCTGATTTTATTATCTGACCAAAGAAAGCAAGAAACTTAATTTCAAGAGCCATTAAGTCATTATGTATGATAAATAATTACAAAAAGGATTATCATGAAGATAGTTGCAGTTTATGCAGCAACATATGTTGGTTAAAAAAAGAATAAAAATGAGAAGCAGTTAAATTAACTTGGATGTGAACTTTTAAACTATTGATGAAAAATAGGGAAAGGACATAGATACTGACTACTGTAATTTCATAAAGTAACTTAGTCAATATGAATCAATTGCTGAAACAAGGAAAACAGAAAAACCCCAGCAGCTCTTGAGTCAGCAAACACTTAACTTATTGCCAACATAAGTGTGGAGGAAAATCTCTCTGGCAAAATCTTAGCAAAGAAGGATGATCAACGATTATGAGCCCTGTAGCCTCATAAAACAGAAAAAAAAACAGTAGAAGGAAAATAAGTTTAAAGAAGGATAAGCAAAAAGCCCAGGTGAGCAGTCATCGCAAAGGAATTTAAGGATGAAAATGGGACAACAAATGTGGGAAAAATGGGAAAGATCTAGGAAAGATTTTTAAAACAAACTTGGCCATCAAGTACAATAGTGCCATTATAGTTATAAGAGTCCAGATGCATAAACAGAGAAGGTAGTAAAGAAGACAAAGATGGGAAAAGCAACTGAATTTGACTAAGCATGTATAGGGATGATCCACCATGACCCAAGTATGAAGGCATTGGACGCTCATTGAAATGAACAAGTTATCTTAAGGAGAGAAGGATACTGAAGGTGCTGGGAAAAAATCTTGGGCATTAATATAGTTTAGTTTTTTAAGTAACTAAAACAACATTACCAAGTACTAACCTACATTTTTAACATTTTGGTGAATGTTTTAATTATTTTTAGCTTTCCCAAATTATTCCATTTAATATTACCACTTTAGTTTTTAAATAGTTTTCTTTTATATGCACATATATACATACACATACATATATGTGTACATACATATTTATATTTATAATTTTATGTGATGATCATTTAGATGCGCTTAAGGGCATACTTGAAGAGGGTATTAGTAGGAAACAGGCAGGTTTTGCAAAAGCAATTCCACAGGACAAACATTAAGATTCCCTTAAAGATACAGCAATGAAATTAATCTTGTTCAAAAATTATCAGATCATTCATTTTAAGAAAAGTAGAAAGCAAGCATAAGATTATTATATGAATGTAGTAAATTAAATAAAGTATTGGAGAATAGAATCATTGCAAATGCTGTCCTAAAATGGTCTCATTTACCAGTGTCCTCTCTTGAATTAGTTATATCATAATAATAGATATCATTTATGGAGTATATTAACATTTGCAAAGCCAACCCTGTGAGATAGGTACTGTTATTACCGCGATTTTACAGATGAGGAACCAGAGGCAGAAAAAGGTTAAGTGAGTTGGCAAGTTCCAAGTAGCTAGCAAGTGGCTGAGGTAGAATTTGAACTCAGGTCTTCCTGATTCCAAGTCCAACATTCTCTATCTGCTGTATGAGCCATCTAGCTACTTGCTATTATTTTGCCAAAGTTAAGCTTATAAATTGTCTTTAAAATTGGTGTCTAGACATCCTTAGTCATTGATCAGGTGAGACCTGGGACAAAATGTGAATTAATTTGTTTGCCTTAAGTGGCTCCAGTGCAAGGGAGTGCTGGTAAGTGTTCAAACGATCTACTCTGAAAAAAAAAAGATCTATGCAGGACACACTTTTGAGTTTAATCTTCATTATCAACATTTTCTCCATCACATTCTTAAGTCTCCGGAATCAACAAAAGAACAAATCAAATGCTGATTTGTAGTCAGCCAGTTTCTGAAGTGTAAGTGTTCACACTGAAAATTTAACCGTTGACTATGGTGGGTAGGAGTTGACTCTCACACACTCCTGCATCACTTGTCAACACTAGCCCATCTGTCTCCAACAGCCTCCTGTTCTGGACTGGCCAACTCCCATAATACCCCATGAGCTAGACATTTCTCTTTTTGCCACATTTTCTTCCATCAAAACTTATATATACAATTGGAATTTACCTTAGGGTAATTTATGGTAGCTAGCTAAAGGAATAATATAGAAATGTCTGATTCGTGGTAATAGGAGAAGATAGGAATGTTTATGTGTTTTAGATACTGAGAAGTCATACTAGGAAAATTTAATAGAAACATTTTGTGATTTTATTTTTCCAGATAACAAAGGAAGTGTTTCACATGTAAAAGTCTGGTTTTTCCTAGAAATTAATAGCTTCCCTGCACCACCTGTAGATACTATTGAACTGACTTGTGCCACCTTGGTAAGTCCCTTTAAAATGTTCCAAAGACTGTTTAACTATCTAATGTGGTGGGTGAAAGATGAAATGACTGAGGAAACAAAGGTTCAAGCTTCTGAGCATATTAATTTATTAAGTAATTCATAGCAATTGCCCAACAAACCAGGACAAGGCCTCCTTAGCTTTGGCACTGGATCCCAGATAGAGGGGAAGACAGACTTTTATACATTACAAACAATTAATCAGATAAGGACAATTAAAAGGAAAAAATCAGGATGCAAAATTAGGTAATCTACTTTCTAATTGGAGGAAAGGTTAGGGAATTTCCAAGTTGGTAGGGGGAGAGCGAACAGGGGCAATTCCTTGAAGTCAGAAAAAGAGGCATCCCATTCCTCCCAAATGTTCACATTCAATCAAAGGAACATGGGAACAATAGATTGATCAGTATGGGGCCAGTTTTTGGATAAGACACAAGGGTTACTTCAGATGTACAATTGTGAGAAAGCTTTTTGCACCAATCTTTGGATCTGACTGGGTTTCTGGTCAGCATAAACTAAGTCCTCACTTAAGGATCTGTAAGCAATAGGTAGAAGTGGTACAGCTTCCCTGATCTGCAGGGATTGGTTCAAACAATGGAATAAAATCCACTGACAATTGCCATAATTCAATAAAGTTTTCTCACAAGTCAGAAATTGGACTAGGCCCAATTTCAACAGAAAGAGAACCAAGTTAGTTCCAGAATTGAGTCACAAGATGGAGTCAGTGTGGTTCATTCAATTTCCACTACCACTTGCTCTTCTAATCCCCTCAATTTCCTCAATAAATAAATCATTTTTTTTTCTTACATGCTCTAATGCTACCTTTGGGGAAAAATGGCTATGCATAAGTGATCATTTTGGAGAAGTTCTTAAAACCCTCCTCTTAAATCCAGTATCATAAACCTCAATTGCTTATGCAAAAACCTATTAGCTATGTAGTATCTTGTGCTGTTTAGCATTCTTTGGGTATGTGTCTTGAATTTAATCTTCGAAAGCTAACTTAACCTTAGCTTAAATCCTTGTCCTCATATAATTCCTATCAAAAATGAACATATAACAATAAGCTCTTTAGGCACATTTCAGTATGAATTCAACCTAGTTGCTACAATAGCCTTTGCAAATTAGAGGAAACTGTATTCAGAACAATCTGCATAAATGCGGGGTTTAAATAACTGCCATGATTAATAGGATTAAACTTACATGGATGATTAAAACATTACTAAGTCTTTTCCTTGGATTATTGGGTAAAGGAAAATGTTCATTTCCCAATTCTTAAAAGAATTCAAGGAAACATAATTTGTTTAGAGAATATTTTAATTAATTTTGATTTTTCCTCTTTTAATGTAACTATTTCATTTTGAAAACACTCATAAAGAAGTATAATATTTTATACAATAGAGCAAAGAATAATCCTGATATTACTTGATGTAGGTTTTTCTGTCTTTCATTTTGCCCTTGGATGGAATTTTGTAAATTCTTGCAGTTTGGTCGTCATTGTTTTTCTTGTTGACCTAAAAGACCCAAAATATGTATTACATGCTTTGTCAGGAAGTGCTGTTACTGTCAATTTGTAAGTAATTCAAAAAATATCTCCCACCCTCATGCTTTTTCACACAATAATGCCCTAAGGCTAGAATGGATTTCTCCATATCTCTGTTTATTTTTATGCCCCTCTCCTTTAAGACTTTACTCAGGGTCTTTTTCCTCCATGAAGCTTTCTCTGATCCTTCACTAGAAATGATCCCTCTCTCTTTGAATCTCTTGGAACATGCTTTTTTTTCCTTTTTAACTTTGTTTTTGTATTTGATTATTCTCTAACATAATTTTGTGTTAATATACTTTATTTACAGCACCATGTGAGTCAGGTCTTACATTTTAGAGATTAGAAAACTGAAGCTCAAAGAAGTCTAATGCTATATCCAGGGTTGCACATCTAGTAAAATTGATTTCTAATATTAGAGTCATGATTTGAATCCATTTCTCCTAACGTTAATAACATCATTCTTTTCAAGACTGCACTGCCTTCCTAAATTGTAATTATTCTCAAGGGACTTTGATTTTTTTCATCTTCAAATAGAGCATACCTTACATACATGCTTATTGACTTGACGTGAATAAAAAAGATCCTAGTATTAATCTCCCTGCAAAGCATTGATAGTATAATATTTGAATGAAATAACGGCATAGTGGATACTATGAGTATTAAGTCTCTAGAATCAATGAACGAGTACTGGCCTTGGAATGAGGAAGACTCATCTTCCTGAATTCACATCTGGACTCAGACACTTACTAGCAGTGTGACCCTGGACAAGTCACTTAACCCTGTTTGCCTCACTTTCCTCATCTGTAAAATAAGATGGAGAAATAAATGGCAAACCACTCCAGCGTCTTTGCCAAGAAAACCCCAGTGGGATCATGGAGTGTTGGACATGACTCAACAACAACAGCAACAGCAGCAATAACAACAACTTTCTATAACAGTGGCTGTTATTGAGTATCATTATGAACAGGAATCTGTTCTGTATTGTTAATTTATAGGTAAATCTGTTACTTGTATGAACTGTCAAGTCTCATTTAGTGAAGATTATTGTTACTGAAAGGAAACGTAGTATAGTAGAAAGATTCCTGGATTTGGAGTTAGGAGATGTGTGTTTGAAACCTGCCGCTGACATTTAGTAGCTGTGTGACCTTAAGCAAATCACTTAATCTTTGTAAGCCTCAATTTCCTCATCATTGGCACAGGAATACTCGTAATACATACCTCACAGAGTTACTGTGAGGAAAGAGCTTTGTCAACCTTTGAAATGTGAGCTATATTATCATTTATATTAATGGAGAGAAGCCTCACTCAGGTGACCCAGCCAAATATTTGACTTTATGTTTGTTCTGCTTACTTCACTAGAGCAAGAGCTTGGCTGTATGGTTTTATGTTGTCTCTTTTATGTACTGTTTGAGCTTTCTCAGCTCTCTCTGTACTCTGTCTCTCTCTTTTGTTGAAAGCCTATGCTGACATTTTAGCACAATTGTCACATAGTAGGAGCTTAAAAATGCCTGTTGAATAAAATTGAAAATACTACTCAAGATACCATATAGTGGAACATGTTTTGGTAATGGCTACTTTGTTGACATTTATTACAACAATCAGATAACGTATCAATGATCTATAATAAAATTGCAAATAATGTCCCTTGAAATGCTGTAGCAGTTCATTTGCTGGTTTATGGGTTATTTGATAAGAACTTTTCTTTTTTTCCTTCATATTGTGGTCCAGGAAAAAAAATAGGTGGAGATAGCCTAATCATTTTCTGCTCTTGGTTGTTCTTTCCCTGAAAAAATGCCACTTAGTGGTAATAGAGAGGGTGATGTTGTGGTTTTGAGCTGCTAGCTTGCCTTAACATCAGGAGACCTGAATTCTAGTGTTCCTTCCACCACTAACTAGTTGTGTAAATTTTGGCAAGTCACTTAACTTCCCTCTTTGCATTTTAATTAATTCATTGCCTGCCTGAAATCAGGGGAAACATCTATATTATGTTCTTTGTATATTACATATATTACATATGTATCTGTTTTGAAAACTACAGTGAGGCTTTTGGATGGCCAGAATAGAGCACCACCACTACAGGCCTTTGCCTCTGACAGATACACATAAAAAAATGAACAAGAATTTTGATCAGATAGGTGAATCATGGCTGAGCTTACCTTTTTTTTTTTCTGGCTTAAATTCATTTGCATTAAAATGCAGAGAGGATATTGGGAAGGTCTAACCCTCAGTTTAAAGGATATTTGCAACTGGGGGCTGACTTTTTTTTTTTTTTTTTTTTTTGGTTAGCCATTGGGGTTAAGTGACTTGCCCAGGGTCACACAGCTAGTAAGTGTTATGTGTCTGAGACTGGATTTGAACTCAGGTCCTTCTGGCTCCAAGGCCAGAGCTCTATACACTGTGCCACCTAGCTGCCTTAAGGGCTGACTTCTTTACAGAGGTATAGGTGTTGGAAATAGAAGATGTAATTTTAGCCTGTGGATATTCTGCCAGACTCTGAACTCCTGTGGGTATCAATATAATTGCTATTGCTATGTTAGAGCTGTCAGTCAGTCTCCTCTTAAGACAGAGGTTCTAGTCGTTACTGACGAGTGCAGTGTATAGTCTGGAAGAGAGGAACCCCAAAACTGATAGTGAAGAGCAGTGGCCAACAGAGACTACAACATCTGAGGTAAAGGAATTAACACTCAGCTGAGCAATCATGCCAAGCAGAAACTAGAGATTAATCTAAGATCAGCAAGGCTCAGCAGGGAGCAACACATGCAGGAAAGGTACCAAACCTAATAGGAAGCAGGCCCACGGAACAGTACAACTGCATGATCAGGTGACATTGATAATCAGTCCTTCAGTGATGGAGCCATTAGTTGCTCTGGCTACATGTGTTTCTTATGTATGCCCTACTCTGTCCGCTGATGTGTGAGTATTTAAGGGAAAGTGCTTCATAAGTTGAAGGAGGGATTGTTTTATTGTGACAGTCATTACAATGCTATTTAATTAAAAGACTTTAAGCTAATTGCATCAACTGTATGACAAGAGTAAGGTAAATTCATTGGTGGTGGGTCAGGATCTATGATTCTTTGTGAAAATGTAGAATACAGGATTCCATGTATGAGAGGCGCTACATGCCTCCCCTTTCATGTTTTGCTATCAGCTATTTGTGAGCAACAAATGATACCTATCTTTAATCCTTAGAGTGCCTAGAATAGTACCTTTCACTGCTAGATACAGTAAACGTTATTGAATTTAATTGAACTGGAAAAATTTATAGAGGTTATTTATAACTGATTTTAGATTCTGAAGTTTCATGTATAAATATGCATACATATATTGACATATATGTATAAATAACTTTATTAAAATAATTATAAATCCAATTGAATAAAAAAATGTGAATTTGAGAAAGATTACTTTTCAGAACAACCAGAAGTGAAGAAACTCCTATTCCTAGGTATATTTTGTTTTCTCTAGTGATTTTCAGTTGTTCATGGAACAACTTGTTTTAATATTCTGTATTATTTATAGGCCTGTTTTAGACTGTTATCCTTTATTTCTTTTATCGTTAAGCCTGATATTAAAATCCCAGCAGTTTCTCTCTGTTTCTGCCCCTCTGGTCATTCTGCTTCAGCTCTCCTAGGCATGCAGATATAGTCAGGCAAGCACTTCTAGGAATTTAAAAAAATTCATCTATTTCTATAGTCCCCAGTCAACTTGAGGCTTTTTTTGTGTACTGTAAGATTTTTTTCTTCATGTTAGATAAAGGAGTAAGTCCAGCTTCACTCCTCCTTTTCCTCTTCCTCCTCCTCCTCCTCCTCCTCTTCTTCTTCTTCTTCTCCTTCTCCTTCTTCTTCTCCTTCTTCTTCTCCTCCTTCTTCTCCTTCTTCTCCTTCTCCTCCTCCTCCTTCTTCTTCTCCTTCTCCTTCTCCTTCTTCTTCTCCTTCTCCTTCTCCTTCTTCTTCTTCTCCTCCTTCTCCTCCTTCTTCTCCTTCTTCTCCTCCTCCTCCTTCTTCTCCTCATCCTTGATAGTAGAACAAAATAAAGCACTTGTGGGATGTAAAATAGAATAAAAATAAAATTACTCACAAGATTAAAAGTATATAATCTGTTAAAATACTGATACTGTATTTACAGATACTCCAGTTCCACAAATAACATAGTATCTTCCAACAATTCAATCCATTGGTCTTCTAGGCCCTTTCTAATAAAGTGTTTTCTGAAGGGAAAGGAGACCTGTCAATTAAATTGGATGTGAAACATTTTTCTAGAATGTATGGAACTTTCTGAGGAGTAAAAAAAAAAAACCAAAACAACAAAAAACCTCAAGGTCAGGGTTACTATATGTAAAGGACGGAAATAAGCAAGCACTAGAGAGACTTATTTCATTAAAAAATTGTCCATCCTTATTAGATAAATATTTCTCATGGGTATGTACAAAAAAATCAGGAATAGAGGCTTCTCCCTATACCTAGAATACACCACTTCATCATAGATAGAATTTAAAATGGGAGACCCAATGCTGATAATCTGGTTTATGATGGTAAAGGTACTGTTGCAACAGTTCATTGTGGCATTCAGCAATACAAACTACCATTAAAAGATATGGAAAACCTAGCAAATGTGATCATAGAAGGACCAATCGTAGATGTGTTTCACATTAACATGGATTCTTGGAGCAGACGCAGTGGTGAAAGGGGGGCTTATAGAGAAGAATTCTTCCATAGGGAATATGAATAGGATGCCCATAGAGAAGAACATTTTCTGTAAGAGTTTTGATAGTATTTAACTGTGGTAGTGGATTTAGCTGGCACTGAAATATCTTGAATACATTTCACCTACAATAAGGACAAAACTCTTGCCCTTCATTGGGACCAGTAAGCCAGCATAATCAATTTGCCAGTCAGAGGCAAGTTGAGAACCATGTGGGATCCTGCTATATTAATCTTTCAAAAGTGGATTCTGATTGACACAAGGAGCAGAAGTGAACAGAAGCAACTGCCTCATCTTTAGATAAGAAGAACATATGGTCCATTCTGAACCTACTGCATCATAGTATCATAGCTCCCTTATCAAGATTGACGATGGACCCATTCCTGTATTTGTATTTATTGCAAGAACATTAACCCGATTATCAGGTTCATCGGAATGCACATATCATTTTTGATGGGCTCTAACATTCTCCACAAAATAGCTGTTTTCAGTAAATGGTATTTACAAAATTATTCTATTAGTCTTAATCCCAAAGGGGAAAATCTTGATTCCTTAGCTCTCTTATCTCCAAATCCCTCACCTCTTAGCTACACCCATGATTATCAACTAAGAATTAATTATTTGTTTAATGGCCATTGAGGTCTAGTCCCATATTTCTGTCTCGTAGTGGGAAGAGCCATCAATGCACTAGCATTTTCCAAAAGTCAAATCCTCATAGGTAGGAGCCATTGAACTAGCAGAAGAAGCAAAACATTGGGGTTCTCAGCCTTTAAAAAGTCATAACCTGGTCAACAGAGGCAAAGTTCAAAACTCTGGCAAGCACAATCTTGAATACTTCATTTCTATTTAACTATAGCAATCTCTTCTGACCAACCCATCTTGCTAGAGGGACCGCCTTATATCAACATAATTCATAATTGGTAACTTTGAATGAAGGCTGATAATATGACCTGCATTATCCATCGAAAGCAACTAGTGGTAAAACCAAGTAATAGACCACTAACTGATTTTCAAAGGTGATATAAGTGATCATTTCAAAATGTTTATGACACTACAAGTCTAATGATAGTATAACCTGGCCACATTTTGGTGGCTGCTAAAGGTTTCACTAAATGTGGTCCTTATAAAGAATTTGACAAACACAGGTCCTTTAAGATTATGAAGACCCAGAGGGAGAAACTACTAGATAGACAACTTTAGATCTTCTGGAGTGATACTTCTGGTCTCCATCAGAAGGAAGAAGACATACTAGTGATTTGGCAAAGGTGTGAATTGGTGGGTGGGTGGGGATTCATCTGTAAACTCAGATGGAGAATGTGGTATTTCCAGAGCACAGTAAGTCTAATAACCATCTGAAATTAATTTTTAGACTGTGGTGAGTAACTGTCTCTAGATTATTATAGGTTACGTGCTGAATCATCTGGGTTCTCCTCATCTATATGTATTAACGAAAACATAATTGTACAGAGTGGATTCTAAATCTTCTCAGGATTGCTCACCTACCTTTGTCTTTCATAAGAATCACCATCCAATCTAAGGCTTCTGCCTGCATGGCTTCTGCCAACGTGTCAAATCTGAATGCAAAGCCATGAGTGGTCCAAATCAATCAAGTTCAGGCTAGGACTGAGAGTAATGTCCTAATTTGGAGTGAGAAAGACCTTAATGCTCCCTCCTCGTTATCATGATTCAGTTTTACTAACATCTCTATGACTCACCAATGTTTTAGGATTTAATTGTTTATTCTCCATTTAAGTTCAGGTTTGCTCCAGAGTCAAATTCTCATGTAGGGAGAAAGTATAGATGATGATCTAAATGGAGTGTAGACAGCATAGCTGGAGATTTCTGGAAGTGAATAAACTTTTCTTTCCTTCCCTACTGAAATATAAGCACTTCATCATTATTTAGTAGCCCCCTCCCCCTTGACCATATTTACATTTCTAGTTTTTTCTTTTCTGATGTTTGCATTTCTAAAATGTTATCTAACTGGCATTTTCATCAAGATGCTTAAAAATTCTACTATGTTAAAGGTCCATTATTTTTTACCCAGTAAGATTACATTTGGTTTTGCAAGGTAAATTATTCTTGATGGTAAGCTTTTATCTTTCATCCTCTATAATATCATATTCTAAGATTTGTTCTTCTTTATAGTAGTTGCACTATAACCATGTGTGATACTGACTGGGGTTCCTTGATTATCTGAACTCTTTCTGTCTGACTGCATGAAGGATTTTTTCTTTAGTATGGAAGCCCTGAATTTTAGCTATGATATTCCTAACCATTTTCAATCAGGGATTTATTTTAGGAAGTGACCAGTGGGTTCTTCCTGTTTTCATTTTGCTTTGTTCATAATAGGTATAAGAAGCTTTCTTTTATGATTTCTTGAAACATGGCATCTAAGATTTTTTGTTTAGTCAATGCTTTCAGGAAATTCAACAATGTTTAAATTATCTCTCTTCAACATGTTTTCCAAATCAGTTGCTATTGACAGTAGATAAACTCTTGGTGCATGAACTTTCTCTTCTTGATCATTTGCATTATTTGCTCATTGATCTGGAAGTACTGGAGTTTGGAAAACACAATTTAGAGGCAGTTGAACTCGAGATAGGTCTCTCAGATTATATCCTGTGAATTCTATTGATTTAAGTTTTGCCCTCTGGTTCTAATATTTCAAGGCAATTTTCTTTTATGGTTTCTGAACTATGGCTTTTAGGCTTTTTATTTCTCTCTCCCTCTCTTTCTCTTTCTATTTTTCTGGGAGACTATTAATACTTAATTGTCTCTGAGCTCCATTTGCCAGTTGTCTTTTATTATGAGACAATAAGGATCTTAAATCTAACCAGAACTTGGGAACTGGAAGTGACTGATATTAAAGGCATCAAGGTCATTTCCCCCCATTTTAAAGATAAAACAAATGAGGCCTATGGAGGTTAAGTGACTTGTCCAAGGTCATATATGTAGTAAGACTCTAAGGCTTATCGAATTATTTAAAAAATTTTTGCTACAATTTTGCTATAATTCTTGATGTATTATTGCATTTTTGAATTTTGACTCCCCCTTCTCTTTTTTTGGGGTATCTGTTACATTAAAAAAAAGATTTTTCACCTTTGATTCTAAACCAGTGGTTCTCCTTTCAGCATTTCACATCAAAACTCTAATTTCAGTTTTTACCTGTGCTTTAAATTTTTCTGTGCTTTCCAATTGCTTTGGCAATTCTTGTCTCCTTTCTATTCTCTTTTCTGAATTTCTCATTGTAGTTATTACATAATTATTTTCTTTTGGAAATTTTAGGCACATTTAGCGTAATGTTTCTTTGTTGAATGAGAAATATTTCTTGCTCATTTTTTGTGATCTTTTCCTGTCCTGATTAGCCAATCTTATAGGTATGAGGTAGTACCTCAGAATTGTTTTAATTTGCATAATGAGTTAGAGTATTTTTTTTAATATGGCTAAAGATTGCTTTGATTACTTCATCTGAAAACTGAGCTTCAGTACCATATCACCAACTGTCTATTGCATATTTCAAAATGGGTATCTCAGAGATATCCTTAAATCAACATATAGAAAGCTCATTATCTTTTTTTTCCCCCAGACCTACCCCTCTTCCAACCTTTCCTACCATATTTCCAGGCTTCCAGGTTTGTAACCAGGACATTTCCCTCAGTTGCTTGACTTTCTTCATCCCTCATAGATAATCAGTTACTAGATCCCTCCAGTTATACCTCCACAACATCTTTTGTATCTGAACCCATCGCTACTCACACAGTTGCTAGCTTGGTTCAGGTCTTTATTATCTCTCACCTAGATTATTGCAACAGCCTCCTAACTGATCTTCCTACCTCAAGTCTGTACCTATTCTAGTCCATCCTCCAGACTGTGGTTGAAATGATTCTTCTTAAATATAGATCTGACAGTGTGGCTCTTTATTTCCTGTAGAATAAAATATAAATACCTCTCTCTCTTTTAAATACCTTCACAACCCATCTTCAACTTATCTGTTCAACTACATTGTCCATTATTCCCCTTCTCACATTCTGCAATCCAAACAAACTGGCCTTTAAATTATTATTAATATTTTTAGTATTTATTATCATTATTATTATATTCTTCACACATGGCATTCCATTTTCCATCTCCTTGTCTTAGTATGGACTCACTCATCTGCCTTGAATCTACTCCTTCCTCATCTCTCTCTACCTTCTCTTCTCTCAAGATGAATCTTAAGCATCAACTTCTACATGGAGTCTTTCTTGAGTCCTCCCAACTGCTAGTGTTCTCATTCTTTACTAACTCATGTTGTACAATTATTTTATTTATTTGAATTTATTATTTTTGTATTTATTTTCTTTGTCCTTATCTATGCACTTGTTTTCCTAGTTAGAATTTTATATTTTTATCTCCAGCTCCTAGCACAGTGTCTGGAACATAGTAAGTAGCTAATACATTCTTATTGAACTGATTGGTTGATTAGTGTGGCTATGTTGAAGATAATCTCACGATTGGGTATTAGGATGTGGGTGG
The DNA here is from genome assembly GCF_900497805.2 of Vombatus ursinus. Taxonomy (NCBI): domain Eukaryota; kingdom Metazoa; phylum Chordata; class Mammalia; order Diprotodontia; family Vombatidae; genus Vombatus; species Vombatus ursinus. The sequence goes on along the minus strand of NW_020954587.1, from coordinate 1,910,974 downwards.
GGTTCAATGCATCTGACCACTTTTGGATTGTTGATGAGCCAAGGGGCCCTGGCTTTCACTGTGGAGATAATAGTATAATTAGGAAGATTTAAAACTAATTGAAGCTACACTCAAGTACACTACACTCAAAAGAGTAATGATTAATGATTTAATGTCAGCTTGATAGGAGGTCTCCAGGAATCTGTGCTTGACCCTATCCTAAATATTTTTTATTAATGACTTAGATAAAGGTAGAGATGACATGTTCATCAAATTTGTAGATGACATAAAGATGGGAGAGAAAACCAGAAGCAATATCAAAAACAAAACGAAACCCCAAACAAACTAGAGGATTCAGCCGAGTGATGTTCAATAAAGAAATAGCCTGGTGTGGTGGAAAAAGTACTGGATATAGAGTCAGAAAACTAAGTTCAAATCCAGACTGATAAATTTCCTTCAGAAATAAAAGATGGATTTGCAGAAGGATGTATGGAGAATTGCCCAGATAAAGAATAAGAAGGCATAGAGAAGTTACTACTCTGCACCAGTGGTCGGAATAGTCAAACTGATGAAATTACAGATTCAACTAAGGATTTATATGTGGTAGTTTATACCATTAATGTGCATAATAAAGAATTAGTAAATATTATCTCAGTGTAGCCCCATTTAGAGAACATGCAAGTTTTCTTCATGATGCTAGAGAAGAGATGTGGTAGTTTTGTTACCTTAGAAACTAGCAATTTTAAGTAGGCTTCAAAGTCTGATTGTACAAAGGGATCATTGAGTTTATAAAAGTCATATGTGTCTGGAAATTGTTACAAAAGGAATCCAGAAGAACAATCCCTAAAGAATCTTGAAGTTTTCAGAATGAGCTTATGTTTTGAAAGGCTGAAGGAATGTTATCAAACATTCAGAAATTTAAACATAACCAACCCAAATCATTAGCATTTAAAAACAATTAAAAGATTGTTTTGCATACTGTACATAAACATATGAATTAAAGCCTTTGTTTTTGTTTTATTCTTCCTTGACCCATTGTTCCTCTTTTCCCCATTCTTCCTGGTTTTCTTGATTAATGACTAAAAAAATATTATTTGGTGTGCAAAAGTGACAGAAATTGTATTTCTTATATCTCTTTTACTGGGAATAGTTAACCTTAAAGAAGTAGAGAATTGGGCTTAATTTAATGATCTCATCCCTAAATTACATACCTATATAGTTCTATTACTGCTCATTGATTATATTCATGTGCTAGGCACTAAGAAAACTACCTAAAGACATCCATTCTACACCATGCACAAGTTTTTAACTGCTTTATAGAGGCAGGCATTCCTGGAAATTTTTTGATAGGCCAGACAGAGCTCACAATTACTTAGATAAGGATGGTTTCATATATATATATATATGTATATATTTATACACACACATATATATATATATATTGATGTGCTTCTGACTCAAGATAACGCAATTCTTGAATGATGACAAAGTTACTGAAAGGTTTAGATTATTCACAGTAGAAAAATATATAAATGATTAATTGGTAGTTCACTGTCAATAGATTAGCATGAAGGAGCAGAAGTAGGAGCAGAAGTAGGATAATAATTTATATAATGACAACAACGTAAAGAAAACTAACTTTGAAAGAATTTAATACTCTCATTAATGCAATAACAAAAATTATTTCTAAGACCAAATATAAAGCATACTCTGCCAGAGAGGTGATGGACTTAAAATACAGAATGTAATGCATTCGGACATGGCTAATGTAAGTGAGGAAATCTTGGAAAGCAGTACAGAGACGTACTTTGAGCACTGTAGAAGGCTCTAGCACAAAGTCCTAAGCAGTAAGAGAAAAGACTTTTTAAATACATTCAATGAGGAAAATATTAAGTAAGGCTTTCTCAATCCTGATAGTCACATTTAAAAACTTCTTTTTTTGTATTCAAACTAGAGACATTGACATTAGAATTTCATTCTAAATTCAGTTTTAGAAAATAACATTGTTGTTATTTGTCCTTTATTCTCAAAGAGGACCAATGACCTGCAAGTGAATTGGATTTAAGTGAGGAAGGGTTGTACAAAGTCACCAGTCTCATTTTCTCCTCAGGAGCCCTCTGGGTCCAGTGGCAAGACATAGACCCAGATGACTGCAGATGGCCCCCTAGAAAACAACATCAAAACTCATGATTCACAAAATACATACTTGCCCATATTCTTTTCAGTTCTGAGGTACCATTTTAATATAATAAAGATATTTAGCTTTTTTCCTAGATGCAACCTTAAAAGCTGAAGGAAAAAAAATCAATACATTTTAGTGTTCTGCCCAATTATTGTTTCTTATTTGATTTGCTTGTTATCTATGGTTTCTAAGCATGTTTAAAACATTTCAGATGGGGGAGTCATCACAGTGATATTTAGAAGTTCCTGTTTAGAAAAATGAGATGTTGGGTTTTAGCTTTATGAAAGGTTATTGAGGGATATAAAACATTTCATTTATGAAATCTGAACTGACCAGATTCTTCTACTCCAAAAAAGATTTCTCAGTATATTATCCCCTGTCATTTATAACTGTTATTGTAATATTTAAAGTTAAGAACCTCACTGGTTTTGGGCACAATCATCAAATTTGCCTTTGTCACCCTCTTTTCCATTTCCTCTTTCAATTTTAAGCCTTTCAACCTGATCTAGTGGGAAGATTACCTTCCTTTCTACTGAGATATCCAGTGATCTCGCATTATCTTATCAAAACCTGCTGTTTTTCCCAGGCTTGGAAAGTCATTTCTACTTAAGTAAAAATACCTGCTATCAGTTTAAACTATAACCTCTTCCAAGGAAACTTTTATTTGAACAGATATTAAAACCATAACTTAAAGGGATAGAACTCCTGTTCTGGAATTTCATGTATCAGTGAATAGGTAGAAAATATGGGGGGGGGGGGGGGGAAGGTGGAAGAAGAGCTTAGAGAATTATTTGACCACGATGTAGCTTGTCAAGAATCCAGGGGCAGCTAGGTTTTGCAGTGGATAGAACAACTGGCCCAGAAGTCAGGAGGTCCTCATTTCAAATCTGGGCATAGACACTTTAAGCTGTGTGACACTGGGCAAGTCACTTAACTCCAGTTGCCTCTCCCCCCAAAAAAACAAGTTACCTAATAATCTTATAGATAGATAGATAGATTATAAATATATAGATAGATATAGATCCCTCTCTCTATATATATTATATACATATTAAGCAGTTCTTGGTCACTCTAGTAACATTAAATCTATGTGCTTCTGAATAGATTTTAAGTTGAAAAGATGCCATATAATTTATTTCCAACTAGTTCTGCCCATTAGTGATATACTATATTTATTACTGTAATATCATTTCAGCTGTTGGCGCATTGCTCTTCTTCTAATTAATAGAAAATTTTTCTATTGGCTTCTTGTGAGTGCCTTTAAAACTCTCTTTTCCCCTTATTTCTCTCTAGCTCCATGTTGTGTTTTATTTTTTATTTTTTCTGAAGCCTATTGTTTCTCTGTTTCTTTAGTGGCAAGTAAAATCTCTTTTCAAAATGATTCATTTTATAAGAAGACCACAAAACTACCCTTTTAAAATATGTTTTAGAGGTACAGATTTTTAAAAGCATATTGATGGTGGTGGCTCCTAGTGTGCCTTTTGAATAGAGGAAGAATGGATTGTTTATTGTTATCTATGTCATTCTTCAAAACACTTTTCATGTGTATTTTCCTTGAAATTTTGATATGGGCATAATCTCTTTATCTGCATTACAACAGCATTTTGTACCTTTCCTGTTTCACTTTCTTCTTATATTATATATAATATGTATACATAATAGTATATATAGTATGTAAATATACTATAATACACTCTATTATATGTATAATATATACAGTGTTTGTGTACTGAATTATTAGCTTATGGAATGGTCTAAGCTAATACATGAGTCAGTTGTCAGTGGCTCCTATGCTCCCCTAATTTACAAGATAATTTGCACATAACCATTATTCTTCCTTCATTTACAGGACAGTTTGCAAGTGACTTCTAGTTTCTCCTTTGCAATCTTACTTTCTACTATTGTTACCTTATACTAGCTACTTAAAAACTTACTATACTAACTAGATATAGAGGGGTTTAGGGGGACCAGAATAAGATACAATTTCAATACATGTACATACCTTCTTCCACTATGAAATCTGTAAGGACAGGGAGTATTTTATTTTATCTTCTTACTCAGCATATTTTGGAGGTGGCTCTAATACCAATACTCTTTTAGTTCAGATGGGATGGGTTGTAGCAAAGAATTTGCATGTCATTGAATAGTTAAAAGGATGTTTGATTTGCCCTAAAAATGACAAGTACTTGACCTCCATTATCTCCACACAGAAGCTTGTCTGGTCATCAGTGAAGGGCAGAGCAACTCTAAGGGTCTTCAAAAACCCACCATTTCTGTATTTCGTAGTGTTCAACTCTTTGGGTCCCACTTGGGGTTTTCATGGCTTAGATATTGGAGTGGTTTGCCATTTCCCTCTCTAGCTCATTTTACAGATGAAGAAATTGAGGTAAACAGAATTAAGTGACTTGCCTAGGATCACATGAGTAATAAGTGTATGAGGCCAGATTTGAACTCATTAAGATGGATCTTCCTGACTTTAGGCCCTTCTATGCCTTTAAGTGACTAGAAAGTTGTGTTGAGGAAGCCAGGGTCAGTCAGGTACTATCATAGCTTTGACTTCCTTTAAGGAAAGCTAATGCTTGTTAAAGGAGGGGAAAAGGAGAGATATGAGCTCATCTCATGTTGTAGGTAGGGAAAATTAGTTATATCAGAGAAATGCTAGTTAATATTTCTGTCACACACCACCCCATAGTGGCAGGGTCCTAAGGATCTTCTAGAGGATCTCCCACCATTTAAATGCTTTTAGGCCTTTAACTAGATTGTCATTTTGCTATGAACAGTATTGAGGGGAAGTGGAGGAAAAAAAAATCACAGCTTCCTCACCCTCCTCAATCAGAATAATGAGATAAAAACAGAAGAAAAAAATTTAGAGGACAACAAAAGCCAGAGATCCTGGGTTTTTCATCTCCCGTTAAAAGGACAAAGTCTCAATTCTCAGTCATCTGACCTATGCATTGAATCATGCCAAATCTTGGTAGTTCATGGTGGGTCTACTAGTATAAGGTGCTGAGGAAGAATTGGAGCAGAACTAGCAACATCAGAGCCTCCGCACAGATGGTGATAGTTACAGTCCAGTGATTGATTTCTGCTCCTAATGGGAAGTTCTGACCCTTACCAAGAGCAGCACCAAAAATATCAAGGCTGTCGCACAGGCATTTCTGAGACAGTCAACATCTCATGTATCATGGTCAACTGTAGTAAAGAGTCTTAGCGGTCACAAGCCTCTTGTATGCAACTCGTTTTAGAATTTCAGCTGATGGTCAGACTTTCTGGGTATTACTACTTACTCAGTATTCCCTGGCCCACATGCCAAAACCAAAACCTCACCGTTAACAAGGGGATAATGCGGTATATTTATTTCCTTAGAAACCTCTAGGGAAGGAGCTAAATAAGGTCTCTCTTTCACCTCTCTCCATTTGCTCAGAATTACCACAATGTTAGCAAAGAGGCTTCCTTTTTTTCACCTACCATAGTTATATAATGAGAGTTTTACTTCCTCATGCAAGAAAACAAACAGTCACACAGCAATATTAACCCTTGGTTTCCCAAGCACTTTCTGGGAAGGAGTTGTAGAAAACATCCCCAAAGAAAAGAAGCCTGCCATTTGAGAGGCAATTAATGAACTACTTCTCTAAGGCAAATGGAGCTCTCTGAGGGGCCAGAGACATCGAGGCCAAGACAACTTTATGCTGGGGAAGGAATAAAGGAGGACCAGAGAGGGTCAGTTGGAATTCTGTCCCAAAACTGTCTATTCTTAGCAGATAAATCTTCCTGAAAATTGTACTACAGAAACTAGTCAGCTGCATATTGATACAGCTGTTGATCAACAGGGGCAAAATTATTGCCCTAAGATGGGAGAGTCATCTATCTTGTCAGTTGAATGATTTTCATAGCCTCTTAATTTGTCAACCTTCCTCAGGCCTCTTATCTCCAAGAAATCTTTCACAAAACTACCAAAGTGATATTTCTCAGATGAGGGTCTGACAATGTCATGCCTTTTATTAATAGATGTTAAACTCCAATGTCTCCCTGTTACAACTGAGATCAAATTAAAAGCTTCTCTGCTCAGCATTTAAAGACTGTCGGCATCCATCTCCCATTTACCTTTCCAGGCCACTTAGACGCTCCTCATCACACTCTTTGGTCCGGCCAAAGTGACCAGTTTGTTATTCCCTACATACAACATTCAAATTTCCATCTCTGTCCTTGGACAAGCTGCTTCCATGCTAGAAATGCACTGTCTCATCAGAATTCCTACTGCCTTTAAAAGTCCATCTCAGGTATCATCTTTGTAAAGAGGCTTTTCTTCAACCCTCCTCCTGTCCTCCCTACCCCAGCTGCTAGTGTCTTCTCTAGAATTTGTTGTTGTTGTTCAGTCTTTTCAACTCTTTATGCCCCCATTTTTGGTTTTCTTGGCAAAGACAGTGGAGTTGTTTGCCATGTCCTTCTCCAGCTCATTTTATAGATAAGGAACTGAGTCAAATAGGGTTAAATGACTCATTCGGGGTCACACAGCTAGTAAGTGTCTAAGGTGGATTCGAACTCAGGTCTTCCTGACTCCAGGCCCAGTGCTCTATCTGCTGTGCTACCTACCTGCCCTTCTCCAGAATTTACCTTGTATTTATTTGGTTATATCTCTCTGTCTAGATACACACAAAAATACATATGTACACACACATATATATGTATATATGTATTTGTATATGCATGTGCATATATATACACATATATGTGCATATATTTTGAGTATATGTTGCCCCTGACAATTTAATATGAGCTCCTTGAGGTCAGAGACTTTCATTTTTTTTTTCATTCTATTTTGTATTGTGTACTGTGTTTGGCATACAGTAAATATTTAATAAATGCTTGTTGATGTTAACATGTCATGAATATATGGGAAAGTTCAGAAATTTATTTCAAATGTAATTTTAAATAAACAGTGGTAACTCACTATGTAGATACTGCATTGTTGTTGTTGGTTTTTTGTTTTTTTTTTTTTCAAAATAATGGACTCATCTCAAAAGTGTAGCAAGCTGCTTTAGTTTGGAACAACCTTCAAAAGTCTGGTTATTTTTTCTGAAGTAGCTAGGTGGATTGAGTCTGAAAAATTGGCTTAGAAATCTCATTAGAAATAAGTTCTCTCACAACTATTCCAAGGCTCCCTGTCTCAGAAAATAACCTTCTGATGATAAGTTGGATACTTTTTTCCTGTTCCCATCTGGAACCTGAGGGGACAGACAGGCAGAAAAATGAAAAATGAAAACTTAAGAAAAAAAAACTTTCAAGTATAATTTGACTTTTGTTTCACATAAGGCTTTAGAGAAGGTATTTCATGTTTATGGCTTTCCATTTATTTGTCAAAATAGACTCATAAGCCTAACAAAAATCACCAGCTTCCTATTTTCACATTACTATGGGCTCACAAAATGAATGTAATAATGCCTTGCATTATTGGAGTGTTTTGTGGTTAACAAAATACTTTCAACTACTTTGGAGAGTTCATTGGATAATGGATGAAAAGGGACATCGGAGGTCATCTGGATGAACTTTCTCATTTTCGAGGTGGAAACTGTGTTCGGCCCAGGATGACCAAGTGACTTGACCAAGGTTACTTTGAAGCTGGGTCCTCTGACTCCATAATCACTACTTTTGCCAGTGTACCGTGATGACTCTTAGAATCCTATGTGATAGATAGGGCCAGTGTTATTCTCTTTTTACAGAGAAGAAAACAGACTCATGGAGGTTGAGTAATTTTTTTATTAGCACACAGTTAAGTGGCAGAACTATGACTGAAATCCATCTTTTGTGTTAGTATTATTCATGGACTTTTTCTTTTTCTACCTAATAGATTGAAAGCTTTTAAAGGGATGATTATGCCCTGTTCAATTTTGCATTCCTGATATACTTATCAGATTATCTTGGTAGTATGTAGTGACACTGAGTAGTGTCCAATAAATATAGGTGAAAATTGAATTGAATTGAATTATTGATCAAACATGTATCTGATGAATGTTATGTAAAAGAGTACTGGAGGGTTACAAAGGTTCATGGTTTAGTAGAGAATAAATAAGACAGTGAAATAATTATAAGAAGGAATGTTGCCAGTGCTTTAATGGAAATTGACCTAGGATTTCAGAGGAGAAAGAGATCACTTCTGACTTGGGTGATAAAACTGGGTTCTTAAGAATGAATATGATTCTGATAAGCAAATAAATATAGAGAGACAGGGCATCTTTCTTGATGATCATTAATCTCTTTTGACTAATCTAAGCAAAATAGATTGTATAGAAACTGGAAATACAAGGCATAGTTGAGAAATCATGAGCAATTTAATTTAGCTGACCTGAAAGGTTTATGTTGGAAAGTATTAGGTGATATACCTAGAAAGGGTGGAAAGGGGCAGTGAATTAGCTCTGAGGAGCCTCAGGTTTTGGATTTGGCTTAGAGTGAACATTTACAGAAATAGTAGGGCTAATTAGTACCTTTAATGCCAATCATCAGATCCAATTTCTATGGTGGTCCAAAGATGTGTGTGTGTATTTTATATATACATATATATATGCATATATATATATATATATATATATATGTATATTCACACCTTCACTTGTCTGGGTGAAGGGATATTTGAGCAATACCATCGGGCATGTCTTGCCCATCCCCTATTTTATAGCCTTGTTTTGCTTGACTTTTCTACCTCCCCGACCCTTTCATTTGTATTTCTTTGCTTCTATTTAGTGAAATTCTGACTATGCCCATTACCCTGGAGCTCATTGTTTATTCTAGATATGTGTACAAATAATTGGGGTTTTGTGGGGCTGGTAACAGGGCCTGATGAAAGCCCCTAAGCTAGACTTGGGTGGGTACCCTTGAATTTAAGGCTTCTGACCATGAACTTGTGAAGTTTTTTTGAGAAAGAGAATAACAATCAATGTCTTACTTTAGGAAAATTAATCTGATTACAATGTACAGGTTGGATTTGAGTAGGAAAAGAGTGCATCTAGGAGGCATCTGCATTTTTTCTAGTAGGTGGTAGTAACAACCTGAATTAGATTAATAGCTATGAGATTGAAAAGAAAGATCTGAAAGAATTTAGCAACTGAGGAAGAGATACTTCACTATTTGAAGGAACCAGCAATGAAACCCCTGCTCTGAAAAATGAAACAAAAACCCACATCTAACTTATGCTACTTATACTTACTGAGTAATGAGAGATGCAGAGGAGTGTTCATGCAGAAAGAGAGATTAAACTCTCTCAAGTCTACAGTATGACTGCCAGGGATTTTAGATACCACTATTTCTAAGCAGCTCTTAAGATAAATGGCTGATTTACATAGTATCAGCATTTTCATACCAGAGTTTGTCTTTTTTATACTTTTTTTTCTCCTCATGGAACGGTACATAATTATTTCTGTAGTTTCCAGTATTTCACAGTAGTGAGAGCGAGAAAGAGTAATTTATTTAGCAGAAAGGAGAGAAAATGGTGTTTTAGATAAAGAGGAATATGCATTCAGTTTAAAAGACTGTCAATGAGTGTTGTATTTGTAATAGTGTTATCTGTGTAACTTTGTCTTTATGATAGTATAGTTTCCCTATTTAAGTCCCATTTATTTGCTTCGCTAGGTTTGGAAGTGCCTGTGAGTTCTTGAAAGCCATGTCAGTAAAATGCAAATTATTTTAGGTCCTACCAAGCTGGAAAGGCATCCAAGTGCTAGGTTCATGACAGATGACATATAGTAGAGGGGTCAGCTGTGGACTTTGGGCTATAGAACATGTTGTTTTCTTCAACTTCTAATCAACTCCTCAGTTACTGAGGATGCTAATACCCTTGAGACTGGGGTAAAAGAAGGCAGAGTGGTAGTTTCAATGTATGTGAATTAGAGAGTGTTCAAATTCATTATTATATTTATAAGAGGAAAGAAAATTAAAGAAAATTGAGAGCAAGATTGTAAAAATAACAGAGAGAATAGGTGGGTTAATGAGTGAGTGCTGTCCATGTGAGAGTTGGGAAATTGGAATATGTAACAATTTGTGTTGGAGAAAAATTGGTTAGTCAAAGTGATTTCTTGGACAGTAGAGAAAAAATGAGTGTATGTGTACAAATTTGGAGACCCAGCAATGACTCCACATGAGAAATAGGTCAGTGTAGAGGTTAGAGTCTTTGACTATCCATTGGTTCAAGAAACAATAAAAGGGACTTTGTGCTAAAGTCTGAGTCTTAATGTCTTCCGAACAAAGCAATACTAATACTGATGGAGATCTCCTGATCAGATTCTGTACAGATATTGACACTGATGCAAATATCGATATCTATAGCTCTATCTATTTATCTAGATCTATAGAGATAGCAATCTTTCTGTATAATACTTAGGATTAGTATAATACTTTAAGGTTTGTGAAACTCTTTAAAACATTATATTATTTGATCCTCACAACAACACCAGGAGGTAAGTGGATATTTTAACCCCCATTTTGTAGATGAGGAAACAGGCTGATAGAGGTTAAAATTCAGGGGTGTGCTGGATATAGGTCATAATGGCCTATGAGAAATGAAAGTTGAAATTTTAGTGTGAGCATTTACACTTTGGAAGTTGGAAAATGCTATAAATCAGGGCTTGGTTTATCTTGCTGATTGTCTAGACATTAAAAAAGATTGAGAAAATGTCAATAAAGCAGATTAATCTTAAAAGTATATTTTATATACATAAAGCCAGTTGCTAAATAACTGCCAGCACACTCCTGGATTAAGTAACTTGTTCAGGGTCACTAGGTCCAGACTAGGCTGGTCTGGACTCAGAACTCCTGTTAAAAATGTCTATCCACTCAGCCACCTACCTATGTCTATGTTTATGTCTGTGTCCATACATAGATGTTTAGATATCTATATCTTTATCTAGACATAAAGGTATCTATATTTTATCTACATATAGATACAAATATATACACATATATAAAGATACACACACATATACACACAAGTATGCTTATACATATACCAAAAGATAAGACTTGTAACTTGAGAACTAGTCAAGCTAATTTTGGAGCACCTCATTCTCGGAAGGTTTGCTTTAGTTTGAGGAACAAAGCAATCCATAATGGCAATCTGCTTTAGTGGATATAGAACCAATGCTGATAAAACTGAAGATCCTAAGTGCAGTCAGTGATTTTTTTTTTTTACTGTGACCAAAAGAACCATTTGTACAAATAATGCCAAGATAAACAAAACATAAAAGGAAATGTGGTGTATTTGAGAGCGATGCACTTGGAGTCAGGATCACATAATTTCAAATCCCACATCAGACTTAATGGCTTTGTGAATATAGGAAAGTCTCTTCTTGTGAGTCTCGTGCAACTTTCTAAGACAGTAGATTGATCACTGAACATCAGGAATTGATGAGAAATCTTAGGGGAAATGAAGGAAATATTAGATAGATGTAAAACCTAAGAATTTCAATGATCATTGGCAAAAACTTCTTAGTATCTTCGCAAAGATAATGTGGTATTATTTTATTCCAGCATATTTTGTTTTCAGCCTTCTTTCATGGACAGAAAGAAATGTCTCCAACTCACTATATTTAGGAGCTTCACATGTTCTATTTGTTTTCAACGTTTAAAAAATGTCAGTATTTATTAGGACTTGATTCAAGACCATTCTATTTGCCCATCTACCTACTTAGGCAGGTAACTGTAGAACACTGGCCCTAGAGTCAGAAAGCCCTGTGTTCAAATCTAGCCTTAAACACTAGCTACATGTCCCTCAGCAAATCTTTCTTTCTACCTCAAATTCTTTGTCTGTAAAATGGGGATAATAATAGCTTGTACTCCCTAGTGTTGTTGTGAGGATCAAAATTATTATTACCATGCCATGTTGCTTATTATCATTCAGGGATTTGGGAGAGGAGAGAGAGAGAGAGAGAGAGAGAGAGAGAGAGAGAGAGAGAGAGAGAAATTATTTATGTATCTATTTTGAATTCTCTGAGTACTATGGTTAATCTTTGGGAATTTCTCCAGTTTTTTACTTTGGATTATGAAGTATGTACTTTTGGTTTGAGAAATCATAATAGTTTCTCTAAGTCCACGCCTTTGAAAATGGAATATAGACATGTAATCTTGAATAAACTATTCTTTAGATGTAAGTTGGAGAAAAAGTTGTCCAACTTTCAGGGGAATGCAATCTGTCATCTTACCCGAAACAGCTCATGTAGAGCTGAAGAGTGGTTTCTGAAATCACCATCTACAGCCAGCATTATTTTCCTTGATCTTCAATAAAACATCAGTCACAGCAGTGTTAAACATATTATTGACCTTACCATATATACCATTACAGTAAATCTTTACAGTCCCCCCTAAAGAGAGGGAGTGCACTACTAACCTGCGAAACATTGGCCAACTACTTCAGACTTCTGCTGTAAAGAATTCACAGCAATTCCACTGACGAGCAAGTACCCACTGAGCAAAATACGTTTATCATAAAATGGAATGTAGGCAGTGGAATACCTTTCAAAGAAAGATAATTAATGGTTGTTGCAGGTGGAGCTTCTCTTGTAAAATGTCTTAGGTTAGTGTTCACTGAAATAAATTTACTTCAAAAAATGCTATAGATAATTAGGAGAGGAATGTTAAAGAACAAATTTAGAACTCTGTTAGTACCTGTATGTAAAACCGCTACTATTAAGTAGTTTGTAACTAGTTTATTTACTAAAAATAAGAAACTTCTCAAAGAAAGATAAAATTTTTTATTTTTATAATGATGTATACCCATAGTTCATATTGCCCATAGTAATTTTCTAAAATTAACATAATATGGAGATGCATTTTTAAAAACACAATACATAGAACAACAGACTATCATAAAAGGAAAGACCATTTGTGTTCCTGTATTTTGGTATTTCTATAATATATTTAAATCATGACCAGATTTGGATAGACTATTTTTCTTGTCCTAGGGGGAAAAGCAACTTGCACTATTAATCAGAGATTTAACATGCTTTATTATGATGATAAATAGCTTCTAGCAAGTTAACTACAGTGTGAAAATCTTAAATGATTTGAACTCTACTGTCTATAGAATATTAAATGTTTTAATATAATACTAGTGATAGTCACTATGACATAGTGGATAGAAAACTGGCTTTCTATTTTTTCTAGAGTAAAGATAAAATGGATTTAAGTTCTTTGTCTGACATGTATTAGGTGCATGACCCCAGGCAGATCACTTAATTTCTCAGGGGATCCAGACTGTTCTCTAAAACTGTAAGTTTCAGAAACATTGCCATCTAGATTGGTAGAGCATCCTCACTCTGAGTCCCTTCCAAAAAATAAATAAGCAATGCCAGTAACCCTTTCTGGTAACATATAATAGAGCTTGTTGAAAAGATTTTTAGACTAATAGGATTATTTTTTAATTTTAAGGATAAACTTCAAATTTGAGATGAGAATATAAAGAATGAATCTCTAGTTCATTGGTAATTACAGTTGTAGGATTCCTTTGTGATGGGATTTTTTTAATACTGTGGAAAAGTTAATGCATTTCTTGCTGAGATTATAATAAATAATTAATTAGAAAACCCTCAAAATTCAGTTA
>NW_020954587.1:1845596-1897219 GCF_900497805.2 Vombatus ursinus | reverse complement strand
GTATTTGGGATCAGGAAAACTTTGAAGAAACCAAATGCAATCAGGTTCATGAAAATGGCAGATTTGTAAGAACATCAGCTAATTCCCTAACAAATTGTCATAGTTGAAATATTTGTAACTTCATAATTTGAAATTTCCTGATTGTACTTGATTATGTTGTTGCCATGCAAATGATCACATTCTTCCAAAAGACTTATGTCATCTATCTGTTTGGAAATTTCAGTTTTAGTTTAAGATAAGGGTGTCATAGATATGTATGGAATTTTATTTTATTTTTGATTTTGGTATATGGTCATGAGTCCCCAGGGAATCACAGGGGTTTTAAATAAATGCAACATGCAATAAAATGCATGTTGAACAAAGATAATAAATAATTAGTATTCACCAAGTGGGACTCTTTGTTAAAAGGGAAACAGATGGTTGAAAACACAAAAGGCTATCATACAGACAAGTAGTGATCACAGATTGTTGAAAAATCCCACTCTTGAATAAAGAAGTTCGTTCTTTAAAGGAATCTGCCTGATTCATACTGAGTAGAACAAAGGATATAAGACAGAAAGTAGATGAGACCACTATGTGGAGTTGGTTAGAAGGTGTTATAAGCATAAGAAAGAAGGAGTTATATTTGTGGAAGCCACCTTGCAACATATAACAATGCCATAGTTACCCATAAAATGATTTGGGCTCAATTCGTGTACCAGCCTTTTCTTTTAGTACGCCACATATATCATGTGCTCAACAAAAGTGAACTAGGTTCTTACATGAAAAGACATTCCGAGTTCCTCTTTATCCCTAAGCCATGACTACAGGAGTGGGGGAGGGATGTTGGTAGTGAGAGCTAGTACATGGAATTTGCTTTCACTGTCACAATTGTCTCAGATTGATTATCAGGTAATATAATGAATGCACAACATTTGATGAAGGGCCAGATGAGAATGCAGGGAGAGAAATCAATCATTCAATAAACATTGACTAAATGTTTACTGTATGCCAGGCACCATGCTAAGCACTGGTGCCACAAAAAGACAAAAGACAGCCCCTGCCCTCAAAGAGCTTACAGCATAATGCAAGAGATGGCAAGCAAACAGATATATACAGAGCAAGGTACATACAGGATAAATAGGGAATAATTAACAGAGGGAAGTCACTGGATTTAAGAGGAGTTGGGAAAAGCTTGCTGTAGAAAGAGTCAGATGACTGTTGAATGCATAAAGCATAATGACTAAGCTCCAGTAAAATTTTGCAAACCCAATTTGTATTATTAGCTGGTTTATTTGTGATTGGTGCAATTGTAAAGCGTAGCTGAATAGCATATTTACTCTCAGATATAAAGAAATTCAAATTAGATGGAATAGATGGACAATGGACAATCTGTAGTCCTGGGTAGACTAATCAGATCCTGCTTGGGCCTTACTATATGTTATTCCATAAATAAAAGGAGATCAAAATGATTGTGACTGTGCCATAGAAGTACTTGCGTCCTTGTTGAATCTTTTAAAAATTTGTACAAGTTGTAGTTATGTAAATTTCCTGAGCATGAGCTGTATCTCTGTCACTTGACCTAACTAAGCCAGATAACTAAGCCATGTAGTAATCTAAATATAAATCTGGATGACATCCTTATTTTCTTCTTCCCTTATGATATATTGTTTATTCTGTACCTAATCTACCACATTTGTCCAGTTTTCTCCTACTGTTAAGCAATTTATCCAGAAATGTGCTTCTTAAAATGAACGTCTGGAATCTATCGTATGATTTTATGTGTTGTGCAAAGCAATAATGACAATATGGAATCCCTTTGCAGTGAATCTCTCATGTCTCCTGCCAGTCATCTGTACATAGCTTGATTTGAGAACTGTGGAAGATAACTTGAAATGTGAAAGTATTCCTTCAGCTCTTTGTGTCCTCAATTTCTACCATGTTCCCCTCTTTTGGAATTCTTTATCACTTACTCTCATTCAAATTTTAATATATCACCTTGCTCAGGTGATGTATCATCATCCATTAAAATATTTATTCCCTCAGAATTATTTATTAGTTCTTTGGGAACTGCCAGTTGATAAACCAGTGTGCAGAGAAGAGCAAATAGGATGATGAGAGGAATAGGAGTCATGTCATGAAAGACTGTTGATAGAATTATGGATGTTTAACAAAGGAAAGAGAACACTTAGCTGTTTTCAGGTATTTGAAAGACTACAAAATAGGAGAAAGATTTGACTTGGGTCTGCTCCCAAAGTAAGCGTGATATGTGCTGGCTAGAATGCTAGACCTGCAGTGCTTTGTTAAAATTCCACCTTTGACCTTTGGCCATAGGCAGACCTCTACATACCTGATTCCTCTCATGTAAGATGGAGCTAATTGTACAGGCGGTATCTAATTTAAATGACTGTTGTGAAGCTTAAATGAGATGATTGATGTAAAGTGGTTTTCAAAATTTAAAATACTATAGGCACACACAAACACACATATAAATGTCCCTCTCTCCATGCATGTGTATATGCATATACATACACGTACATATGCATATACAACACACACATGTATTGTATTTCTAGAGATCAGAACCAAGAACAAGAAGTGAAAGTTGTGTATAAGCTGATGATTTCAGCACTCTCCAAAGAAAGTTTTCTAGCAAATAGAAATCTTCAAAATCAAGGTACTGCCTCAGGAGGCAGTGGATGTCTTATCACTGAATTTCTTTAGGTTTAGCCTAGTTCATTTGTTGAGGGAGGTTGTAGAAAGAATTCCTTTTAAGTGAGACTTGACTAGGTAGGTCCCTTTCAAGGGATAGGTCCCAGGTTCATTCTACCCCCAAAATGCTGATTCCATAACCTATGTCTGAAATAGAATGAATGGGATCAAAGACAGACAAGTTTTGTGAGTGGAAAAGAAGTCTCAGGTTGGGTGCTGAAACATAGCACAGTCCTGGGCAAGGTGCCATGGTGGGAAACCCTGGGCATCAGGATGTGGATGGGGTTTGGAGGGGAAATAGGGAGGTTTTGATTAAGTAAACCAGGCTGACCCCAAACCATATAATTCTGATTGTGCAATTTTCTCTACTCTTCAGGCAATTTGGGGTTTCATGGTTTGAGGCCCTGCTATAAGTACGGGAAATTGGAAAAAGCAACAAGAATATTTTGTATACGAAGTTACATAATAGCACAGAAACAAAATGACTCTCTACTTAAACATTTATTTTTGCCTTTTCACAGTCTCTGCTATTAAAAAAACTAAATAATTGACTCACCATAGTTAACAAACCATAATAATCATGTTGTATAATGTATATTTCTGAGAAAAGAATGAGTCCAGGAATACAGGAAATGCAATCAATGTTGAAATCAAGTTTAAAAAAAAACTTCTGAAAAGAAATAACTGTGTTGTAAGAGTTTTCTTATGATTTGCTTCTCAAAAATAATTATTCTTTGTTGATACTGAAAGCTGCTTGTATTTTTTAAACTTTAGGACACTATTGGAATTGAAATATCTATTAGTAATCCTAAACAAAGAGAGCTCCATTTAGATGTGATATTAACAGACATTTCCCTCAGTGGAGAGACCCCACTTACTCTGGAACCAAATGAAAAAATAACCTATACAGTCAAATATTCTCCGATGATTATAGGCTGTGCAAATGAAAGGTATGTTTTGGAAAGCCTAATAAATATCATATGTTTGCTATACTGGAACTAGCTTCTTTGACCCTGGCTATTTCTTTGCATGACTTAATCTTCAAGAGCATTCTCTTTTATCTTGTAGAATTTTTTTAATTGACAGAATTTTTTAATGTGGCATTTTGATATTGCCATGTGCTTTCTTCAATCTAATACATTTTATTTCTTTACAAACTATGTTAGACAATTTGTAGTTTTCATGTGCATATCCCATGTCATTAAATGTTGTGGTCAGAACCTTAAGTGAAAAAAAAATATTTGACCCATAACAGGTGCAAACAAGTTTCACTTCCATTTATGGAAATCCTTTTGACTTTGTTTATTAACTAGAAATTCTGGACAGAAAATCTGTATAGGAAGTTCCCAATGTGCAAATTTGCTGTATGGAGACAGGCATCCCATCTATGATATACAGTGCATAGCACAATAAGAGTTAATAGCCTTTATCCAGAGACACCAACAGAATGGGTTAGAGGTAGGATTTGAATCTAGGTGTTCCTCATTCCAGTTGGTGAAAGTGTCAAACTTGTTCATTTAAAAAGCAGTTTAAAAAGTCTTTATATTAATTTTTTAAAACCAAAATCTTCTGTTGTCACTGTGTGCTAGGGTATGTTGATGCTTTTATCAAAATTGCTTTTTTTGATCAAGTAATAATATTTTCAGTGCAAAATATGATGTTCATAATTGGAAGCATGAAACTAAGACTATGATTTGTTATGGATGTGTGATTTTATCAAATATAATTTACTCATGCATATTATATTTGAGAAGATTTTCTTGTTTGTTTTTCCTATTGGCAATAAGCCACTTTACCTGTGATATTCCATTTGGATTACAATATATCTGTGGAATGGCTAACACAAGTACTAAAATAAATGGTTACTAAAAATGGTTTTGGAAAATATATAGTAACTAAATTGATAATTATATTTCACATTTTTAGTTTAAACTACTGAAACTCTTTTAAATTATAGAATTCTCAAGTGGCATTCACATTGAGATTCAATGTATTTGAAGCTGAGTTTCAGACTAAATGCTGCTAATTATTTTGAACTTTTGTTTTGCTTCCCTAATAGTTATGAACACAGTAGTCTTGCTGATAAAATTTTAAATATTTTTCTTTCTAGTGTTGTTTTCCAGCCTCGAGCAGGTATAGAGTTCTGGTATTTACTGAAATTAACTGCTGAAAGGCCAAGACCCACTACAATGCCAGAAATACAATGTGACCTTGGAAAGTAAGTTGGATGTCACTGGGCTAATTATTTTCTGCTATTAATAAATATATATGATGTGCTTATGTATTTTACATGAGGGATAATTATTATTATGATTTGTTTTTAGAGAAATGTGTAATTTTTATGAACCACTAAGGAAAAACTGTCTAATTTATACTTTTCTATATAGGGTCACTGGGGACAAACAACAAACTTTTGGTCACTCCATCCCTTTCAGCATTTCATAATATTTATGGAGTAGTTGATCCCGCTGTTTTACAGAATCTTTCTTATTTCTATTCTAGAGTAATCATTCAAGGGTTTAAAAATGCTAATAAAAGAAGTGAGAATTATTTGCCCCACTGGGGCTCTGAGTCAGCCTTTAATTTCCACACGTGTTTGTTGGTGAACCAATTCAACAGAACACTCTCCTCTTTTCTCAAATCCCTTGCCTCCTTATCCTGTTGCTGGTCTTGCCCTGCTAAGCCTCAACTCTGGATTATTCTCACCATTTGAAGTAAGACAATGTGGCATAGGGGCAAGATCTCTGGATTTGGAGCCATGAAGACTGGGTTAATAGCTCACATAATTTATGACTTGACTTGGTCAAGTCATTTAACCTCTCTGGGACTTACTTTCCAAAATTGTAAAATTAGGGAGATGAACTCCTAAGTTTTCTTTTAGCTCTTAATCAGTGATCCTATGAACTCAAGGTTAGCTCCATGCCATGATGAGACATCAGTCATAGTTTAGGTTGGTCATAATAATTAATACAAAGAGGGATCTCTTAAGAGATGGGTCATTGGGAAGTGGTAGTAACATTTAAAAAAATTTTAAAATTATAATAAACAATAAAATTAAAGATAATACAATATATGTATATAAAACAGCAATTTGGCATCAATTTAATAACCTTAAATCTTACATTTAAATAATTATAGAGGTTGGGTGGAGCCAAGATGGCAGAGTAAAAGCAGTGACTTGCTTGAGATCTCCCCCAAACTCCCCCAAACACCTGTAAAAATGGCTCTAAACAGATTCTAAAGCAGCAGAACCCACAAAAAGACAAAGTGAAACAAATTTCCATCCCAAGACAGCCGGGATGGTTGATCACAAAGGAATATCATGTCAGACAGGGAGACTAGTGCAGTTTGACTTGAGCAAGCAGGCAAAACAGGCCTCAGTGAACCTAGAGCAGGACTCAGAGGACTGAATCACAGGCAGCTGTGGTGGTTTCCAGACTTCTCACCCCATGAACACCAAAGACACCTTAGAAGGTCAGTGGGAAAGGTCTGGGACTGCAGTGAGAGAGACAAACTTGGTCCCAGCCCCAGTACCCAAGTGTGGCCCCAGGGTGGCAGCTGCCTCCAGAGTTTCTGGCCCACAGACTTAGGGGGAATCAAGTGGTTGATCAGAGGGGGATTGCAGAGATCTCTTTGCTAGTGCTGAGGAAGGAATTTCTTGCTTTGCCCATGCTTGGATCTGGGTCACAGTTCTGGGTGGCAGTCCTGGGGCAAGGAGGAGCACTGGTGTGGTGGAGATTGTAGTGCTGGTGGAGATGGAATCCTCCTCACAGTTCCAAGGCAGAAAAGACTGCTTGTGGTCACTCATAGACCAGAGCACAGGCCAGGAAAGGAGTAAACACCTCACCCTTGATCATACCACCTTGGAAGAAGTGAAAAGTTACAGGTCCCTAGAAGTATCTCTGAAAACAGCTGCACAAAACCCCCAAAGCTTGGGACAGTACATTCTTCACATTGGAAGCAGACCTCTACCTTAACAAAGAGTTTATAACTCAAGTAATTGGCTGGGATCATGACCAAGCCTTGAAAAAAAAAGGTCAGACCATAGAATCTTTCTTTGGTAACAAAGAAGATCAAAACATACAACCAGAAGAAGAAAACAAAGTCAAAGCTCCTACATCCAAAGCCTCCAAGAAAAGTATGAATCAGTCCTAGGCCATGGAAGAGCTCAAAAAGGATTTTGAGAAGCAAGTAAGAGAAGTAGAGGAAAAACTGGGAAGAGAAATGAGAGTGATGCAAGAAAGTCATGAAAAAAAGTAAACGGCTAGCTAAAAGGAGACTCAAAAAAAATACTGCAGAATGTAACACCTTAAAAATAGCCTAACCCAATTGGCAAAAGAGGTCCAAAAAGCCAATCAGGAGAAGAATGCCTTGAAATAGCAAAATTAGCCAAATAGAAAAGGAAGTCCAAAAGCTTACTGAAGAAAATACTTCCTTAAAAGTTAAGAGTAGAGCAAGTGGAAGCTAGTGACTTTATGAGAAATCAAGACACTGTAAAACAAATCCAAAAGAATGAAAAAATAGAAAACAATGTGAAATATCTCATTGGAAGAACAACTAAACTGTAAAATAGATCCAGGAGAGATCATTTAAAAATTATTGGACTGTCTGAAAGCTATGATCAAAAAAAAAGCCTAGACATCATCTTTCAAAAAATTATCAAGGAAAACTGCCCTGATATTTTAGAACTAGAGGGCAAAATAGAAATTGAAAGAATCCACAGATCACCTCCTGAAAGAGATCCCCAAAAGAAAACTCCTAGGAATATTGTAGCCAAATTCCAGAATTCCCAGATCAAGGAGAAAATATTGTAAGCAGCCAGAAAGAAACAATTGAAGTATTGTGGACACACAATCAGGATAGCACAAGATTTAGCAGCTTCCTCATTAAGGCACCACGGAGCATGGAATGTAATATTCTAGAGGGCAAAGGAGATAGGATTACAACCAAGAATCACCTACCCAGCAAAACTGAGTATAATCCTTTAGGGGGAAAAATGGACATTAAGTGAAATAGAGGACTTTCAAGCATTCTTGATGAAAAGACTAGAGCTGAATAGAAAATTTGACTTTCAAATACAAGAATCAAGTGAAACAGGAAAGAGAAACTATAAGAGACTTATTAAGGTTGAACTGTTTATATTCCTGCATTGAAAGATAACATTTATAACACATGAGACCTTTGTCAGTATTAGGGTAGTTGGAGGGAAAAATTATTTGTATGTATATAGATGGGTAGATAGATAGATAGATAGATAGATAGATAGATAGATAGATAGATAGAGGGCACAGGGTGAATTGAAGATGAATGGGTAATATCTGGAGAATAAAATTAAGGGGTGAGAGAGGATTATACTGCGAGAAGGAGAAAGGGAAAGGTAGAATGGGGTAAATTATCTCACATAAAACAGAAGAAAAGACTTTTAGAAAGAAAAGACAAGAAAAGGCTTTTACAGAGGAAGGGAAGTGGGGGAAAGTGAGAGGGAATGAGTGAATCTTATTCTCATAGGATTTGCCTTAAGGAGGGAATAACACATACTCAGTTGGGTATGTAAATTTGTCTTACCTTACAGGAAAATGGAGGAGGAGAAGGGGACAAGAGAGCAGGGGGATGATAGAGGGGAAAGCAGATTGGGGTAATCAAAAACGAAAACCTCTAAGGAAGGACAGGGTCAAAAGAGAGAATAGAATAAATGAGGGGTGGGATAGGATGAACGGAAATATAGTTAGCTTTTCACAACATGACTACTGTAGAAGTGTTTTGCGTAACTACACATGTATAACCTGTTTTGAGTTGCTTGCCTTTTCAATGAGGGTGGGTGGGGAGGGAGGAAAGGAGAAAATTTGGAACCCTAAGTTTTAAAAACACATGTTAAAAAAATTGTGTTCACATGCAACTGGAAAATAAATACAAAAAATGGGGTATAGAAATCTATGCTTCCCTATAGGAAAATAGAAGGGGAAGGGGATAAGAGAAGGGGGAGAGAGATAGAAGAGAGGGCAGATTAGGGGAAGGGGTTTGCAGAATGCAGGCCATCTTGGGGTGGGGGGAGGGGCAAGATGTGGAGAAAATTTGGAACTCAAAATCTTGTGGAGGTGAATGTTGAAAACTAAAACTAAATAAATTTTAAAAATTATAGAAAAATATTAAGTGAAGGGAAATATTATCCAACACATAATTTTAGCATCAATGTTCAGCTAAAAAATGTTTTTCCATTATTCCTCCTATTTTGGAAAAGAAAAAGGAATAAAATCACTCGAATGAAATTTATACTATTTTGGTTTCTATAATAAAACCATAAAGTCACTTTGAGGTAATATTCCATAAAAACATAAAATAGTTATTGTGTTTAGGGTCACATAAATTTTTGTAATATTATTTAATCACTTGTCTTTAGCTGAGATTCCTCATGACAAGAACAACTTAGGTGAAAGAAAGTTTAGATTGCTTATCTTCATACTTATTCATTTTGCATTTTTGTATTTTTGTTTTGATTAAGCAGAACACCTTCCAATTATGTTGTTACTCAGGTGGTACAGGAAGACCTGAGTTCAGATTTAGCTTCATAAACTTACTAGTTTTGTGACCCCGAGCAAGTGTCTTAATCTTAATGGAATATCTCATTTTCCTCATCTATAAAATGGGGATAATAATAGCACCTACCTCCCAGAATTCTTGTGAGTATCAAATGAGATAATAAATATAAAATCCTTAGCACAGTGCCTGGCACATAGCAGGAACTATGTAAATGTTAACTATTATTACTATTATCATATAAATGAATTTTGTGTTTGGACTAAAAATATTATTGTACTATTAATTTCTTGATGAATTGATTTGCCAAGTGTTAAAATACATTTTGAAAAAGTTTAAATAATTTTGAAAAATACGGTATGATTATTTGAGAAACGAGGCAATATGTTATTTTATATAGTCGACCAATGCCATGATGAAGGCCAATAGAATAACTGAATGTTACAGGATAGAATATCTGACTTCTCATTCTGAGCTTTCCGAAGGAGACACAATTTTTTTTTTTACAGATTTTTAATAATTTCTATAATAAATATTTATAGATGACTCTGTCTACAATTCATAGCCAGCAGTTCTCTCTGACACAAGGGCTCCTGATTCCTAAAGTAGTTGTCATCCTTGGGTAACTGTCTTTACATCTGAAAGTACTCCCTCTGTGATTGGACACTACCACTCTGGCATTCACTGCTGTCCCTATTGGTTGGCTCCATTGTCAACAACAGTTGTCACTAGTACTTCCGTTGCTTCCTGATCTCATACACTTGCCTGGGCACTTTCTTCTCAGAATACTCCTTCACCTCAGGTAAGGAAAACAAAAGAAAACAGAGGCATGTGTTGTCAGGCACATAGCAGCCACATAGGAGATAGGTTAACTACCTTTCCCACAGCTAAAAACTCACAGTAGTTCTTGTCTCACTTTGTTGCATGGTTGTTTTTTTTCCCTTTGGCAAATGAAGTCTTTGTGAGCTCAGTACCTCTCCTTGACAGCCAATTAGAAGGTTTTTCTTTATCACACAGACACAACTTCTCAGTCACAGATGGCTAGAAATAGACTTCCAATGAACCACAGATTGAAGTGGAACCAGGTAGGAAATATTTGCGCAGAAACTGTATAATCCATTTGAGAGTGAGTACAAATGTCAGCATCCCTTAAGGACTGATCCCTGAGTGGATAATTCTTCCCTTATGCTTCATCTGAGTAGTTGTTTATCAGTAGCTTATGAGTCCAATCAAGATTTCTGTAGCTCAGGAAAGTTATTCTGATAATAAAATATTTATTGAGGTTTCAACAATCTGTGAAACCTTATTGAAAACATTACTATTGAAGGTGTTAGGAACATTTTTAGGGAAATGTGGTTCAAAAGTCTGTTCTTACTTGAATGAATAATGAATGATAAAACATTTTATTCTATGCCAGGCACTATGCTAAGTGCTTATATTGATTTTTAGGTTCTTCAACACATTTAACTTTTTGCCCTTTTTCTCAGTTTCTAAACTTCAGTAGGTGTCCTCAGTTATTGATTAAGTACATACCAAACACAAGTCATTGTGTTAGACAATAAGGGAGACACAAAGATTAAATCAAACCAAACATAGTCACAGAGCTCACAGGCCAGGTGAGGAATTTGACAAAGGCCTGAGATGAAAAGATAATATGGTCCTAGATAGTTGTAGACCTCTGCTTGAGTGCTAGTTCTGCTAATTAGTGAGGAATGAGTAATTAGTGAGACTCACTGTCTTCTGTAGCCTGTTTGAGCCTTAGTTTCCTCATACGTAAAATGGATATAATAATATTTTACTATTTACCTCACAGTAGTATTGTGAGGGATGTGTTTTATAAACCTTGAAGTTTCATGTTATTGTTAGTTGCTTTTCTTTACAAAATGACACATGGGAATAACACCACCAGGGAGACTGATCTGGCTTCTACAGCATGGGCCATGAAGTCACTGTCTAGGCAGGCACCCCTTGTGGAGATAGGACTCCCATATCATACCAACTGCTGACCAACTGCTGTTGATGGGCAGATAAGCTCCAAAGGCAGAAGAACTGTCTGCTCTCCAAGCCCTAGAAGAACACTAATCCTGCTTCTAGTCAACCACAAGGCCATCAACCAGGGGAACAAGTGGAGATGTGCTCTAGGCACTGCCTCTGCAGGTGCTATAGCCCCTATCTCCTCAGAGGTCACAACTACTGGAGATCTAGAAAAGAAAACTCTTATTGACAGAGTCTTTGGCACTGTCAAATGTCCTCATATAAGAAAAGGATATGGCCTGATCAATGTAAAATTTTCATGTCTTTTGACAAAGATGTAATATCATCTACTTTAGTACTACTGTGCCTTAAAAGTCCCTGGGTCTTTCCATCTGACTTGCAGGTGAAAGCTCCTCTATATGCTGCCTCTTCTGTTAGAAAGTGAGTTCCTTGTGAGCAAGCACTCTCTTCTTTTTAATCTCAGTGCCTACTTAGCACTGAGCTTTGTACACATAAACATTTAATAATATTTTTCTTTCGTGATTTATTCATGCCCAATGCACAAGAAAGGTGTTATAAACCAAATATTATAGTGCTATTCTTCTTGGTCTAAGTGGAGATAAGAAAAAGTTTGATGATGAAGGTGGCATCTCATCTAGGCCTTAAAGAATGGGCATCTCGACTTCCAGGAGCCAAGATGGTGGAGTAAGCAGTAAGTTGCTCTCACTCTCCCTTATTGACCTTGAAAAATCTAGAAAATACCATCCCAGGAAAAATCCTGGAACAGTGGAGCAAGCAGAAAGATGGGTTTCAGCAGTTTTTTAGCTCATGAGGCTAGGGGGTCAGAGACCAGCTCAGAGACCACCAAATGTGTGACGGTTGGGCATCCATCAGTGGCTGAGCCTTGTGCTCTAGTGCAGCTTCAGGTGAGGAGGCAACCACCAGCAGCCAGACCACCCCCTCCTTCATACCCCACCCTTCGAGCTTCAGTGTAACCCTGAAGAAATGCAGAAAAACCTTACCTGGCCTTGGCACACTTCAGGCACTACCACTAGATCCAGCTCAGCACCTCTCCAGCCTCCAGCTGCCAGAACCTGAAACCCTACCACACAAAGCCAGTGACCAAGACCTAGGCTCCCAACACCAGAAGCTTGGATCAGTGCCTCTGCTCCCCAGCAGTAGAAGTCAATCTCTTTAAAGGCCAGGGAATAAGAAAACACCGAGTAAAAAGAAACGTACCGCAGATTCATGTTATGAGAAGAGTGAAGATCAAGGCAGAAATTCTAAAGAGGATAACATTGTCAACAAACCCACATCTGCAACCTCAAATGGGAATATGAACTGATCTGAAGCCCAAAAAGCCTTCTTAGAAGAGCTCAAGAAGGATTTTAAAAGTCAAATGAATGAGGCCAACTGGAAAAAAAAGTACACTGAAGAAAACAAGTCCCTAAAAAATACAGTTGGCCAAATGGGGAAGGAGGTACAAAATCTAATAGAAGAAAACAATTTGTTAAAAATTAGAATCGGGCAAATGGAAGCTAATGACTATGAGAGAGCAAGAATCAGTCAAACAGAAGTAAAAAAAATGAAAAAAAATAGATGAAAACATAAAAGGCCTCATTGGTAAAACAACTGATCTGGAAAATTGATCCAGGAGAGACAATCTAAAAATTATTGATCTACTTGAAAATCATGATGAAAAAAAGAGCCTGGACAGTGTCTTTCAGGAAATCATAAAGGAAAACTGCCCTGAGGTCCTAGGACCAGAGGGTAAAAGAGCCATAGAAAGAATCCCCCGATCCCCAAAGCACCAACGAATATAATAGCCAAATTCCAAAATTACCAGGTCAAAAAGAAAATACTGCAAGCAGCCAGAAAAAAAAAAAAATTAAATATCATGGAACCACAGTCAGGATTACACAGGACCTTGCAGCTTCTACAGTAAAAGACCATAGGGCATGGAACATGATATTCTGTAAGACAAAGGAGCTTGGATTACAACCAAGGGTCAACTACCCAGTGAAAATGAGCATGATCTTTCAGGGGAGGAGATGGGTATTCAACAAAATAGGGGACTTCCAAACCTTCCTGATAAAAAGACCAGAGCTCAACAGAAAATTTGATCTTCAAGTACAAGACTCGAGAGAGACATAAAAAGGTAAATGGGACAGAAAGATACAATATGTTGTTAATAAGGGCAAACTCTTTACATCCCTACAAGGGAAGATGACACTTGCAACTCTTGAGAGCTGTATTGTTATTACACCATGTTCAAGGAGTATACATAAAGGGGGTGGATATAAGTTGACTTTGATGTAATGATAAAAAAAATATGATCAAGTGGGTTAAATGGATCCAAGTAAATGGATTAAGAAAATGTACTGAGAAAGGAGGAGGCAGACAAGGGTAAATTACATTACAGGAAAAGGCACAAAAACCTATTACAGTACAGGAAAAAAAGGAGGGAGATGAGCATTGTTTGAACCTTACTCTAATCAGATTTGGCTCAAGAAGGGAATAACATAATCAGTTAGGTATAGAAATCTAACTTGCCCTATAGGCAGTAGGAAGGAAAAGGAAAAAGAAAAGGGAGGAGGGATAGAAGGGAGGGAAGAAGCAGTAAGGGTAAAGGGGAAGAAAAGGGAAAGGGATAACAGAGGGACTGAGGGAGGCAGTGGTCAAAAGCAAAACACTAGTGAGGGAAAAGGAGAAAGGAGAAAGAAAAGCATAAATGGGGGGGAAAGGATGAAGAAAAAGACAGAGATAGTAATCATAACTGTGAATGTGAATGGGATGAACTCTCCCATAAAATGGAAGCAGATAGCAGAATGGATTAAAAACCATAATCTTACAATATGTTGTTTACAGGAAACACATTTGAAAAAGAGTGACACACACAGGGTAAAGGTGAAAAACTGGAACAGAATGCTTCAGATGAAGTAAAAAAAAAAACAGGAGTAGCAATCCTTATCTCAGACAAAGCAAAAGCAAAAATAGATCTTATCAAAAGAGATAAAGAAGGAAACTACATCCTGCTAAAAGGCACCGTAGACAATGAAGTAATATCATTGCCAAACATATATGCACCAAATGGTATAGCATCCAGATTCTTAGAGGAGAAGTTCAGGGAGTTACAGGAAGAAATAGACAGCAAAACTATACTAGTGGGGGACCTCAACCTCCCCCTCTCTGAACTAGATAAGTCTAACCACACAATACACAAGAAAAAAGTTAAGGAGGTGAATAGAACATTAGAAAAGATAGGTATAGACCTGTGGAGAAAACTGAATGGGGATAGAAAGGAATATACTTTTTTGTCATCAGTACATGGCAGATACACAACAATTGACCATGTACTATGGCATAAAAACCTCACAATCTAATGCAGAAAGGCAGAAATATTAAATGCATCCTTTTCAGATTATGATGCAATAAAAATTATATATAATGAAGGACCATGGAAAGATAGACTAAAAAATAATTGGAAACTAAATAATCTAATCCTAAAAAGTGATTGGGTCAAACATCATATCACAGAAACAATCAATAACTTCATTCAAGAGAATGACAGTAATGAGACAACATACCAAAATTTATGGGATGCAGCAAAAGCAGTTCTTAGGGAAAGTTTTATATCTCTAAATGCTTACATAAATAAAATAGAAAAAGAGGAGATCAATGAATTGGGCATACAATTAAAAAAACTAGAAAAAGAACAAATTAAAAATCCTTAATTAAACACCAAATTAGAAATATTGAAAAGCAAAGGAAAAATTAATGAAATTGAAATTAAGAAAACTATAGAACTAATAAATAAAACTAAGAGCTGGTTTTATGAAAAAACCAATAAAATAGATAAAACTTTGGTTAATCTAATTTAAAAAAAAGAAAGAAGAAAACCAAATTGCTAGTATCAAGAATGAAAAAGGTGAATACCACCAAGGAAGAGGAAATGAAAACAATAATTAGGAACTATTTCGTCCAACTGTTTTCCAACAAATTTGACAATCTTAGTGAAATGGATACATATTTACAAAAATACAAATTGCCCAGATTAACAGAAGAGGAAGTAAAATACTTAAATAACCCCATCTCAGAAAAAGAAATTGAACAAGCTTTGATGAACTCCCTAGGAAAAATTCTCCAGGACCAGATGGATTTGCATGAGAATTCTATCAAACATTTAAAGAACAATTAATTCCAATACTATACAGATTATTTGGGAAAATAGGTGAAGAAGGAGTCTTACCAAATTCTTTTTATGATACAAATATGGTGCTGATACCTAAACCAGGAAGAGTCAAAACAAAGAAAGAAAATTATAGACCAATTTCTCTAATGAATATAGATGCAAAACTTTTAAACAAAATATTAGCAAACAGATTACAGCAACTTATCACAAGAATAATACACTATGGCCAGGTAGGATTTATACCAGGAATGCAGGGCTGGTTCAATATGAGGAAAACTATCAGCATAATTGATCATATCAACACCAGAACTAACAGAAACGACATGATTATCTCAATAGATGCAGAAAAAGCTTTTAACAAAATACAACACCCGTTCCTATGAAAACACTAGAGAGCATAGGTACAAATGGAGTCTTCCTTAAAATAATAAACAACATCTATCTAAAACCTTCAGCAAGCATTATATGTAATGGGGGCAAGCTTGAAGTGTTTCCAATAAAATTAGGGGTGAAACAAGGATGTCCATTATCACCACTGTTGTTTAATATCATACTGGAAGCGTTACCTTTAACAATAAGAGAAGAAAAAGAAATTGAAAATATTAGAATAGGCAAAGAAGAAACAAAGCTATCACTCTTTGCAGATGACATGATGACTTAGAGAATCCTAGAGAATCAAGTAAAAAGCTACTTAAAATAATGAACAATTTTAGCAAAGTTGCAGGCTATAAAATAAACCCACATAAACCATTGGCATTTCTCTATATTACCAACAAAGCCCTACAGCAAGAGATAGAAAGAGAAATTCCATTTAAACTTACTGTAGACATTATAAAATATTCAGGAGTCTACCTCTCAAAACAAACCCAGGAACTCTATGAACACAATTACAAAATTCTTTTCACACAAATAAAGTTAGATCTAAATAATTGGAAAAACATCAGTTGCTCATGGGTAAGCCGAGCTAATATAATAAAAATGACAGTTCTACCTAAGCTAATTTATTTATTCAGTGCCATACCAATCAAAGTATCAAAAATTTTTTTATAGAATTGGAAAAAATAATAAGAAGACTCATTTGGAAGAACAAAAGGTCCAGAATATCAAGGGAACTAATGAAAAGAAATGCAGGGGAAGGTGGCCTAGCCATTCCAGATCTTAAATTGTATTTTAAAGCAGCAATCATCAAAACTGCTTGGTACTGGCTATGAAATAAGAGTGGTGGATCAGTGGAATAGGTTAAGTATGCAAGACACATTAGTCCATGACTATAGTAATTTATTATTTGATAAACTCAAGGACCCCAGCTTCTGAGATAAGAATCCCCTCTGAAAAAAATAACTGCTGGGAAAACTGGAAAAGAGTATGGCAGAAACTAGGCATTGATCAAAATCTCACACCATATTCCAAAATAAATTCAAAATGGGTTCATGATTTAGATATAAAGCCCGATACTATAAGCAAACCGGGAGAGCAAGGAATAGTTCACATATCAGATCTATGGAGAAGAGAAGAATTCATGACCAAACAGGAGATACAGAACTTTACGAAAAGCAAAATGGATAACCTTGATTAAATTAAATAGAAAAGTTTTTTCACAAACAAAGCCAATGCAACTAAGATTAGAAGGAAGGTAGAAAATTGGGAAAGAATTTTTTCAACCAGTCTCTCTGATGAGTGCCTCATTTCTAAAATATATAGAGAATAAATCAAATTTACAAGAATACAAGTCATTCCCCAGTTGATAAATGGTCAAAGGATATAGACAGGCAGTTTTTAGATGAAGAAATTAAAGCTATCTGTAATGATATAAAAATGCTCTAAATCACTACTTATTAGAGAAATGCAAATCAAAACAACTCTGAGGTACCACATCACACCTATCAGATTGCCTAACATGACAAGGCAGGGAAATTACAAATGCTGGAGAAGATGTAGGAAAATTGGAACACTAGTCCATTTTTGGTGGAGTTGTGAAATGAACCCACCATTCTGGAGAGCAATTTGGAACTATGCCCAAAGGGCTATATAAATATGCATAGCTTCTGAGCCAGCAATAGCACTTCTAGGTCTCTACCCCAAAGAGATAAAGAAAATTGGGAAAAGATCCACATGTAAAAAATTATTTATAGCAGCTCTTTCTGTGGTGGCAAAGAATTGGAAATTGAGGGGATGCCCATCAATTACGGAATGGCTTAACAAGTTGTGGTATGTGAATGTAATGAAATACTATTGTGTTATAAGAAACGATGAGCAGGCAGATTTCAGAAAAAACTTAGACGTATTTATATGAACTGAGGTTGAGTGAACTGAGCAGATCCAGGAGAACATTGTACATAGTAACAGCCACACTGTGTGATGACTGACTTTGATAGCCTTAGCTCTTCTCAGCAATAGAAGGATCTAAGACAACTCTAAAAGGCTCATGATGGAAAATGCTATCCATATTCAGGGAAAGAACTGTGGAGTCTGAATGCAGGTCAAAGCATACTATCTGCTCTCTTTTTTTTGTTTTGTTTTGTTTCTTCTTTCTCGTGGTTCCTCCAATTCATTCTAGTTCTTCTTTACAATGTGACTAATGTGAAAATATGTTTAATAAAAATGTATATGTAGGGGCAGCTATGTGGCACAGTGGATAGAGCACTGGCCCTAGAGTCGGGAGGATCTGAGTTGAAGTCCAGACTCAGACACATAACACTCACAAGCAGTGTGACTCTGGGCAAGTTACTTAACCCCAATTACCTTACCAAAAAAAAGTGTGTATGTAGAGCCTATATCTGATTGCATATCACCTTGGGGAGAGAGGAGGGGGGGGAGTAGAGAAAATTTAAAACTCAAAAACTTAGGGAAGTGAATTTTGAAAACTAAAAATAAATTAATTAATTTAAAAATTAAAAAAGAAAAAAGAATGCAGAATCTTTGTAAAAAAGGGAAAACAACTGGCATGTATAAAAATATTGATAGCAGCTCTTTCTGCAGTGGCAAAGAACTGGAATTTGAGGAGATGCCCATCATTTAGAGAATAGCTGAATAAGTTGTGGTATATGTGGAATACTATTGTGCTATAAGAAATGGTGAGCAAGAGGTCTTCAGAAAAACCTGAGAAGACATGAGCTAATGTAGAGTAAAGTGAGCAGAACCAGGAGAACATTGTACACAGTAACAGCAACGTTGTATGATGATCATCTGTGAATGACTTAGCTCTTCTCAACAATGCAATGATCTAAAACAATTTTAAAAGACCTATGATAGAAAATGCTATCCACATCCAGAGAATGAACTATGGAATCTGAATACAGACTGAAGCATACTATTTTCATTTTTTTTTGGCTTTTTTTTCTCTTGGTTTTTCCCTTTTGTTTTGATTTTTCTTTCACAGCATGACTAATCTGGAAATATATTTAACATGATTGTGCACATATAACCATATGAACTATATCAGATTGCTTGCTGTTTTGGAGAGAGGGAGTGGAAGGAGGGAAGGAGAAAAAATTTGGAACTCAAAATCTTATAAAAATGAATGTTGAAAACTACTTTACATTTAATTGGAAACAAATAAAATATTACTAAAACAGAATGGGCATATCTGCCTCATTTTCCTCTTCTCTAAAATGGGCACAATAATACAGTTTTTAGCAGTAGTTGCAGGAATGTATTCTATGCATTAAGAAGAACATTCACAGAGGTCCAGAGGCAACATAATTCAGGACCTGTTCGGGGGGAAAGAATATCAGTTTGTGTGGAGTACTTAAAAGGGGAAGAGTATAAAACAAATCTGGCAAAGTAGAGTGTTTCTTAATTGTGGAGTACCTTGAAGCCAGGCTAAGGCATTTTAATTGTATTTGTTTGTAGGAGGGTGGCAGTGAAGTCAGTGAGAAAAGTGACATGATCAGATTTGACCATAAGGGAAATGAATCTAAAACTAATGTAAAAGATGGATTAAATGCAGCATAGCATGGAAGTGGGAAGGCCTGTGAGAAGGTTGTAATATGTTGTATTGTTGTTATAATATTGTTGTTGTAATATGTAATATTGTAATATGTTGTAATATTCCAGGTGTTTTGTAATAGCTAGGGAGGGACAGGGTAGTAGTAAGAAGAGAAGATATATGATAAAAACTGCAGAGATATCTACTAATACTAGTATTAGATACTAATATTAGAGATAAACACATAATACTAAACAATTTATTGTGTAAGGGGGAAAGAAAGCAAAAAAAAACACGTAAGATAACACCAATGTTCCTAATTTTTCAATGGCTTAAAAGATTTTGTGGAAGAATATGGTAGTATATTGTCTTAAACTTAAAAATAGTTTAAATGATCTGTCCAGAATAATTATAATAACAGGAATAAAATCTATATTGCCCTATATGGCTTGGTCCCTAGTGGGGCCTGGATTGGGCAAGGTTGATGATGTGGGCCAAGACATCTTCCTTTTCAGGAATGAGGAGAAGGTGGGGACAAAGAAGTGACATTGCATATAGAGACCATGAAAAGGGTTTTTTGTTTGTGTTTACCAGTGCTGTATTGTTGATGGTATATTAGGGGTGAGGAACCTGCAACTCAAGGCCTCAGTTTCCCCATCGCTGGTTTGAGGTAATGAATATCCTGTACTAATGTGGGTGATCCCAATGATTAGTCTTAGAGAATTGCTTGGGGTCATGGAGAAGTTGGGAAACTTACTCAGAGACCCACACGCAGCATATGTTAGAGATGGGGCTTTAATCTAGGTCTTTCTAAGTCAGAGCTTAGCCCTCTCTATTGCCTACACCATTTTGTTGTTCAGTCATTTAGTCATGTCCAACTCTTCATGACTCCATAGACCATAGCATTTCAGACACTTTTATCTTTCACTTTCCCTCAAAATCTGTCCAAGTTCATATTTGTTGTTTCTGTGACACTATCTATCCATCTCATCCTCTGGCATCCCCTTCTTCTTTTGCTTTCAATCTTTCCTGACACCAGAGTCTTTTCCAGTGAGTCTCATCTTCTCATTATGTGGCCAAAGCATTTAAGCTTCAGCTTCAGCATTTGACTTTCCAGTGACTCGTCTGAATTGGTTTCTTTAATATTGACTGATTTGATTTCTTTGTTGTCTAAAGGACTCTCAAAAATCTTCTCCAGCAGCACAAATTCAAAGCATTGATTCTGCAGAGCTTGGCTTTCCTTGTAGCCCAACTGTCACAACCAAACATTAAAGGGAAAGATAAACCCAACTGAATGCAGAATTCCAGAGAATAGCAAGGAGAGATAAGGTTTTCTCAAATGAGCATACACCATGCAGCCTCTCTAAGATGAAAAGTTAACCAACAAATTTGCTAGAAGCAAAAGTAATGAGTAAGTGGTTTTAGAGACAGAAGAAGCAGGATCTAAACTAAAGATTCATAACAACATCCAAGAAGGACCTAGCACAATATCAGGTGCATGTTTGCAAGCTGAGAGACATTAGTATAGGGAGACAGTTGGGGAGTCACATTAGACAAAAGGCACTAATCTATACTATATCAATTAATAATAATAATAATAATAATTAAATATTATTAATAACATTGCCCTTAAGGTACGACCAGGTAGAGATAGTTTATAAAATAAACTGTCTTTTTTCTCATACAACATAAAAAAAATTTGCCATATGTTGAGTTCAAGGGAATTCTTCCTTTTGAATCCCCTCATAGCTGTATGTTTCTGAATAAAGTCTCTTTTGATCTCCTAAATGTGAGATTTAGAATTTTTCACAACAATCCTTAACTTCTATGGAATATATTTGAGTGGTAGATAAAAAATAAACATTTAATTCATTAATATAATATGGGGAGAATTCTTTTAAATATATGTTAGCCTATTAATAAAAATAGATTTTTTTTTCATTTTAACATGAAATAAGCAAACTTACAAAATTTAAGAAGTTAATTCTTTGGGACTGATCAGTTTTTAAAACCTCAGATATTTTGTTTTGCCATCTTTGGTATGATCATTTCTTCCAATAATAATAAAAAAAATGCATCAAAAACTACCTTTAAAATGAGTGGCCTGTTGCAAAATATTCAATCAACCGACTTTTAGATCTCCACTCCCCTCCGCCCCAAAGGCCCACAATGATATGGAACTGTGCATCCATCTACCAATACTGGAAATGGTCATTATCCTTTGTGATACTGGTGGATGTCCAGGAAAAGTCTGTAATATGGAAAAACTTGAATTCTTCACTTATGACACTAGACTTTCTGGTTGAATGAGAGTATAGGCTGGAAGATTGAACTAGGGAACTTGCCCAGAAACAAAGTCACTTAGTCACCTTATCTTCTACCATACTTCTATAAACCTCATCATTTAGCTCAAGATTATGTACTTCAGTGATGAGTTGCAGAAATTCTCTTGATGATGTGGGTAGGGACAAATAAAAGGACCATGGGAAGTATGAATTCTTAAAACAAGCCTATATTGGAAGCAATTTTTATCTTTATTGGCATCCCTGTACAGTCTTTGTTAACCCTGATTAAGCATATTCATTGTACAGCTCCTTGTTAATGACATTAGTGTTTTCTCAGTTTTGATCCCTGTCTTTCTTTGGACATTATTTGCCTTTGGCTTATTTAATATTTACCTCCTCCTGAGCCTAATTCATCCGTGATGCTAGTTTATCCCCTGTTGACTTTTAGAACAAAATAACTAATGACTGTAATCCCTGACAAACATTTGGTCCATGCTAATAGAGCTTGTTGAATGAGTAATAATAGCTACCTTTTATATAATGCTTTAAACTATATATACTGATGGGATATAACAGATAATAGTGTATACATAATGTTTCATATATGTATATGGTGTGTGTGTGTGTGCATATATTGTCATATATACATACACAATCTCATTTAGCCTTTACAACAAACCTTTGAGGTAAGTGTTATTATTATCCCCATTTTACAGATGAGAAAACCAAGGCTGAGAGAGGTTAACTGATTTGCCCAGGGTGATACAGAAGCTAAAGGTTTGTGGTGGTATTTGAACTTGGTCTTCTATGTCCAATGCTCAATAAATGCAAGTCTGATTCTGAACAAGGAGAACTTTCAATAATTCATATATGCTTTATTGTGTTTTTTGCTCATTTTTATTAACTAGAATTGGATGGGATACATTTCATGTTGCCCTTATTTAGTTAAAATATTTTTATGAAAATAAAAAATAAAAAAATCTATTCGTGTGTCTACATGAAAAATTATGATTTTCTCATTAATCACTCTGGGAAGAATTTTATTCTTTTATAAAAGATCTGCCTGAAAAGATTTTATAATAACTACTTTAAATGGTCCAGGGGGCATAATAAATATTTTATTATCACTGTTGTAAAATAGCAAGACCAAAATGAATAATAGCAGCATTTAACAGTAGATCAAAAGCTAAAATAATTACCTATTATTAAATTTTAATTTTGTTCATTAGTTAAGTGGACAGGCTATTTTAAAAATGGCAATTATAAAATATCTCTGATATAAAACCTCTTAACATGTACTTGAATCTTCATTTTGGTATCCATATGTGATTTATTGTGAAACTGGTACTTAAGGGCAGTTTAGATTAGACGATGCTTTAAATTTCCTTCCAGCTCCTTGGTTTTTTGGCAATCACTTAAACACTAAATTTTTCTCCCCATTTTTCCCTTTTTGTTTTTCCTCTACTCAGTATGTGAGATTTTCTTAACATTTTGCTGAAAGAATATAAGTTTTAAAAGTTGTGGACTTTAATCCTGAAGGTGCCTGTAGATTACTTCAATTCACTTACCTATGAAGCGCTTTAAAATTCCTAGGAAAACATTCTTTATTTTCATAAGTCATGACACAAAATATTGAAGCAGATCTCATTTAAAAACTACAAAAATTTTCAGCAAAAACATTGTTCCCCTTTAGTTCCCACCAGGGCTTACATGAAATCTTATGTAAGATTTTATTTTACCCCCTTTTTTTTACCTTTTACCTTTTTACCCCTTTTAAAATTTTACCCCTTTTAAAAATTTACCTTTTACCCCTTTGCCAAGGACATACACATTCAGACTTTTGAGTTTGGTTTATTATAATCCATGGACTAGAGGAGAGATGGTCTCTTAAAGAACATTGTTGGCTTCCCTTGTTAAGAGAGTAGAAGTCTTGAGAGAGGCAAGAGGTCTATTAAATGCTGCCAAGTAAGTTTCGAGGAGAGAGACTTGAAGGACACAGAATCAAGATTGGGAGGCAATTGGTGAGGCCCAGCAGTGAGCTTCTATACACTTGCAACCAGAGATCTGCACTGCCACCACCACTTCAACCTGTCTTCTATGGTGTGCTCACTTGAGCATCATGAGGCTAAGAAGAGACTCATGTCTGCGGCTGTTCAGCAAAGTGATTTGGGAATATTTCCTTCTGACAGAACTGATATTAGGTAGTGATCTGCCAGTTACTCACCATCCTGCCTTTTTCTTTTCCTGTCCAAGATAGCTTTATGTTGAATCCAAAGTTTATTCTTAATATTATTCTTTAATGTAAGCAATTGCTTATTCTTTAACATTACTGTGCATTTCTGTTGTACTACTACTAAATGTCTGTATATTCAGCCCTGCTCTTTCTCCTGAGGTCCAGTTTTGCATCACCAGTTTCCTCATGAACCTCTTAAATTAGATGTTCCATGATACAGTTGGACCCATATCCCATTTTTCAATGTGCATTAGGCTAGTTTTTTGAGACCTTCCCAAAGACTTGGTTCAGGACAATAAAGGCTCAGACTATTGATAGCATATTCTCATCACCTGACTGCAAAGTAGTCATGAGGAGTTCCAGGGGCACTTGGAACCTTGACTGGGGCAAAGTAGGCAAGAATCTTTGAATCAACTCTAGGTGCCCTCAATGCTTATCCTTATAGAGTATCCTTTTCCCATTATGGCAAAGTAAATATCTTCTTTCTAACTGTTGAATGACTTATGACTATCTCATTTTGTTCCAAAATCAAAACTAAACTACAGCCCTGAACACATAGGCATCTGAACCTCAACATGTTCAAAAAATAAGATTGTTCTCAAATATGTCCCTCTTCCCAATATACATATCATTACATCTGAAGACACAAGTAACCCCCCAGTTACAAAGGCTCACAACTCCATTATAATTCTTGACTCTTCACCCATACTCACCCCTCATGTCCAATCTGTTGTTTTTCAGTTTTACCTCTTTTGTCCCCTGCTTTCCACTCAAAATAGCTGCTTTCCTGGAGTAGTCCCTCATCACTTTACACATGCTGTTACCCACAGAAACAAATATACAATTATACGTCTGTCATGTGAAGCCATTTACAATCTAATTTCATCCAACTTTTCCAGTCTTTTTACAATTTATTCCCCTCCTCACACTTGCCTATATATTGTTCCTCTACCCTTCATCACCTGGCTTCATAGGCTTTCGCTGGATATCCCTTATGCTAGTATCATTCTCTCTTTACACATCTGCCTCCTGGCTTCTGGCTTCCTTCTGGCGTCTAGTTTTCATTAGGATTCAGCTCAGATCCTACCTTATGCAGGAGGGCTTTCTGTCTCTCTTATTTGATATTGCCTTCCCTCTGAAATTAGCTTTCACTTACACTGTATCTTGTGTGCATGTAGTTGTTTACATGTAATATTATACAATAAAATGTGAACTACTTTAGGACCTTTCTTTTGCCTTTTTTTGTATCCCTAGTACATAGCACATTGTCTGACACATATTAAACTCTTAATGAATATTTGTTGACTAGTAGAATGAGTGCTGACATGAGAAAAGTATGATTGACATGATTAGTATGTGTTTCAAACCTTAGAATGAGAAAGACAGGATAGTGAAGTCATATGTAGTATATCAAGAAGTAGATGGAGTCTGCCAAAAGTGATGGCATCATACTAGCTTGATTCTCTTTGAGATAAATGAAAGAACATTTTACTGATTTTTTTAAAAAAAAAATTTCATGTCTACCTGTAGAAAGCAGAGAAAAAAAATATCAAATTATATAAATTCCCTGGGCACAGTTGACCTAAAACCATAGTGTTGGGCTGATTCTTGGTGAAAAAGAAACTAGACACCCTTCCCTTAGACTGTAGGTTCCAATAATTTTACCTTCTTATTGTTTCCTTCCACCTGGTTCAAAAGCCCCCTTGTACCCTTGAAAGAGAGCTGGGAAGGAGTGGCTCTGTCCACACAAAGGTAGATCTTATCCAACAGAGAGTAGCTAGTTTTTACACATTTTTTTTACTACATACCTTTAACTCCCACACACTGTATGACATATTCTGAATGAAGATACAGATGGAAGAAAACTCAGTAGACATTTAGTTGAGATGGTTTTTTTTTTCTTCAAAAGCAAATATAAACTGTAGAAACTCCCCACAATTACTAATAGAGTTAACTCTCCAGAAGGTGAAGTGATTAACCTGCATCAATCTGAAATTTAAAACCTATATTGTAAGTCATCTATCTATTTTGGTTTCATGGATGTGCGTCAAAGTTCAGGGAGATTAACAAATTCAATTTGGAAAAATTATGTTTGATATCTTATATACACTATAAAAATGTTGCATTAATTAGTCAAGTACTCAAGCTTAACTCCTTTTTCATAAGAAAAAAATGTGACTTCTTTAAAAATTAAAAAAAATTATTAGCTCTTGTTTACCCTTGGATAGATATCAATAGCTTTTTACTAGGTTCCTTGTAAAATAAAGGCATGAGTGTCAGATGTATCCCATGTTTCATTTTATTGTAACACAACATTATTTAAAAAAAAAACAACAACAACATATCAATGGCAAGATAAAATTAAAACTTGGGGCTCTTTATTGGATATGTAATAAGTTAAACTCAAATATTAAATGTATTCCAACCCATAGATTCATTTAAATTTTGGATCAAATTTTTTCTCTTAGAATCTGATCATTTTCTTTCATTGCAATCTGTATTGCTGGTGTCCTATGTTATCCCTGCCTAAGTCTTCTAAAACTTTTTTGTTGTCGTAACAAATATTCCAAAATGAACTAATGACTTCCTTATGTTAATACTGAGTAGATTCTCTTTTGTAAAACTAAGAGACTAAAATGATCCTTATAGTATTTGGGTTAATTCATTTTATAGATTTTCCTTTAATCATTTTCTTTGAACATTTGTAGGCAGCTTTGGTGACACAACTAGCTTGTGATTTATGGTCTGTTGAGAGATATATTTTCTAAGAATAGTATTTTACAATCTATCTATTTTAAGATATATCATTATGTATTCATTTAGTTTTTTTTTAATGTAGTTTTCCGGAAGGAGGAATTCAGATTATGTTTTACAATTTGGTCTGATTAGATGTTCAGTTTTCTCATACTGTTAATTTTGCTCTGTTGGAGGGTCACGGAATTATAATTAAAAATCATATACATATTGCTAGGTCTTAACGAATGCTTTAATCATCTTGACATAAAAAATTATTCTTGATACATTTGGTTGAGAGAGGGGAGGGAACTGGAGATAAATTTGAGTAGGAGACAGTATACACATAAATGGACAGCAATATATTCAATAATTTGGTTACATTGCTCAAGGTTATAAAATGATAAAGAAGAATTATGACCTAGAAACTATATATCAAAAGGATTTAGGAGTAACAGTTAATTATAAGCTCTCAACTATTCCTTGCATGGAAAGTAAATACATGTGGTATTCTTTGTCACTTGATGATCATTCATTTCTGTCATATTAATTTTATGGATGATAGATCTTAAAGATTCATGACCTATACACATATAATACAGTCCATACACTACTTTTATATTCCCTACTATGTTAGATTTGACAATTATCACTCAGTCAATCAATAAGCATTTATTAAATCCATAATTTGTGCTACTGGGGATACAAGTAAAAAGAATGAAATAATCTCTTTTCAAAAGGAGTTTGCCTTCTATCAGAGAAGGTATCATGAACACATATAAGTATCAATAGAATACATACAAAGAATAGAAAATTAGTACAAAATAGGTAGAGAAGAGAGCACTAGCAGTCTGAAAGATCAGGAAGCACTTCTTGTAGAAGGTACTGCTTCTATTGCATCTTGAAAGAAAGAGATTCTATGAAGTGAAGGTAAGGAGGGAGAATGTTCCACGCAAGGTGGCCAACTAGTGAAAAATCGAGGCAGCAGAAATGGAGCATTGTATGTGAGGAATATGAGGAAGGCCAGGTTGGTTAGTTCATGGAGTGTGGGAAGAAGAATAATGGCAACAGAGTCTTGACAGATAGGTTGGAGCTAGGTTTGGAAGGTCTTTAAAAGCTAAATAAAATAGTTTATATTTGATCCTAGAAGCAAATATAGAGCCACTGTATTTAGTGAGTAGGTCATATATAAGTATTATTTATTTGGTATGATATAATATGTCACAATTCTAAAACTGCATGCTACATTTTTTTAATGCATAAACCAAACAACAGTATGGAAATTCTTAACAAAGAAAGATACAAGGATTTTGTAAAATCGAAATAATGTATTCATTCATCTAAGATTATTCTTGTTTTTCAAATTGGAAAAAAAATAGAATTTTCTGAACATTGTTTTATCCGGTATATTGGTTTAAGTCCTATTAGTTATGCATTGATGTTTCTTACAGGAAAGTCCGTCAGATTATCCCTTTAGTTAATTCTACACGTGAAACCCTGGAATTGACAATTACCAACAATAATCCTGTTAATTTTTTTTTGGATCCAAACAAAAAAGCAATAGTAAGTATATTTGGAAAACAATAAAAACTATCTTTGTTACAGCTTCTAGCAGAACACATAAAATCCAGAACAAAATAGTATTAATCATTGTTTTGTGCTCACCGAATTTGCTTCAATTGGGATAAAAAAGTCACCAAATCATCAAAAAAAAAAAACAAAGAACAAAAAACAAAAAACAAAAAACAAAACAAAACAAAACTTAGTAAGAAATCACAATGTAGTGGGAAAAAATATTACACTAGGAACCAGAAGACCTTGATTCTCATTCCTTTTTTGTTTGTTTTGTCTTTCTTTGTTTTTTTTTGATGAGGCAATGTAGATTAGTTAAGTGACTTGCCCAGGGTCACACAGCCAGTAAATATCAAATGTCTGAGGTCAGGTTTGAACTCAGGTCCTCCTGTCTCCAAGGCCGGAGCTCTATCCACTGTGCCACCTAGCTGCCTGTTCTCATTCCTTTTTTATTGCTAACTAGCTATGTGAATCCTTCACTCTGAGCCTCATTATCCTCATTTATAAAATGAAGTGATTGGAGTAGTCCATAAGGTTACTCCCAACTCTAAAATAATAGGATTTTAGATTTGACTAATTCCAAATAAAATGATCACAGAGCTAGACCTAGAAGCAACTCCTGAGGTCATCTAGCCCAACTCCTCATTTTACAGATGAGGAAACTGGAGCCAGGAGAGGTTGCATGATTGGCTCAAAGTCACACAGATAATGATTGAAGCAGGATTTGAACCCATATACTTAGACTCCAAACCCAGGGGTCCTCCCACTGTCATATATTGCCTCTCACAGAGATGTGTTAGCAAGGCCAGACTATTTCTTTTTAAAGGTAAATTGAGTGAAAAATTAATTTTCTATTAAGCACCTTCTTTGGCTGTAAGTCACCACTCTGTGAGAGGTATACAAAAGTGAAAGACAATACATGTCCCTATCCTCATGATGCTTAAAATCTTGTTGGAAGAGCAGTGGCATGAAAGGTCTGTGGAGGATGTGAATCATTTCTAAATGGGGGAAGTGGCAAGGGTCAGGGAAAACTTCAAAACAGAGATAACACCTGAGTTCAGCTTATAGGAAGAGAAAGATTTTAACAAGCAAAGATACGAAAGAGTAAATTCTATGTAGAGGGATAGAGATAGTATGTGTGAGTGCATCAGACTAATAATTTTCAGTAGTATCACTTTAATAACTTATTTTATATTTGTTGCGGGAGTTGAGGAAAACCCTAATATATATTATT
Organism: Vombatus ursinus; assembly: GCF_900497805.2. NCBI lineage: Eukaryota > Metazoa > Chordata > Mammalia > Diprotodontia > Vombatidae > Vombatus > Vombatus ursinus. The sequence continues at coordinate 1,867,843 of NW_020954587.1, read as the reverse complement.
TGGAATCCTTGTGTCTGAGGCTTGCTTCTGATGTAAAGGATCTGGCTATATTGTGGGGACTTCTGAGTCATCTATTGCCTTTGGAACATTAATATTAAGGAATTTCCTCATGGATCATATAACTTCCCTCACAAATACTCAGGTTCACCCATACCAAAATATAGAACAATTTTATTTAGATCTTGGAAATTCTTATTATAAAGAATTACTTCTGAAACAAGATGCTTTTCCTGCCGTGGACAGTTTCTATACTTTCACCTCAACCCTGCCAATGACAAGGACAATTTTATCATGACCTAATTGGGATTTCACAATAAGAGTGGAGGACAAGGTTGTTCTCCATTGCTCCTCCTTTCTGGAGCCCCTCTATTTGAGTCACATACCCCTTTCTCTAGCAACTGTCATAGGCTATCTTCACCTCCCTCCACTAACCTGCCTTTTATATGTCAGCTCCTGCCACTTCTATATCTCTGACTCCTATAGCTGAGCTACCAGCACTCTGGTTCCTCACAGTTTTGCCTCCTATGTTTCGTTTCCTGGAACTGCTATAGATACTTTTCTGGCTTCCGCACTTGGACCTTTTTCTGACAGATGACAGATATCACACTCTCCCAGAGGAATAGCAGCTAATCCAAATAGAGAGATTACCCTGGAGCTCAAAAATCAACTTGTCCCCACAGCCCTTTCTCTCTAACCCTGAATTTCTTACAGGTTGCTTTGATTCTGTGAGAATACTCCCTTCTTCTATGGCTTGAATGACTCTTTTCCTTTTATAGCTAGTTTAGGATAAGTCAGGCCCATTTACCCCCTCCCCTCACCTCCAGCTCACTGGATAGTATGACTCCTACTGAGGTTTAGGATTAGCAAGGACACCTTCTCCCAGCTCCCTTGTGTTTGTTCCAGGCCTTCTCCAAGTCAGCTAGACCAGGCTATTCACACCACACTGGAATTGATTGCTGTGTGATCTTCAAAAGAGGTGGAGATGTAATCTATTACTCCCCACTTCTAGGTTGTAACCTAAAGGAAAATGAGCTCTCTTAGTCTTCAATCTATTGTGAAAATGTGCCTTTTTTTCTTGGAATTAATTAATTTTGAATTCTCTGTGCTTACAACATAGAATAATGTTGTGACAAGTAATATGAAATGAACAAAATTAAAAGTAAAAGTAATATTCATTTAATTAAGGTTGTTAAGTCAGCTTATGAACCTAAGCTTATCTTCTTTTTATATAGTCCATAACACCCTGCTGTTATTTTCTGGAGAGTAAACATGCTGTGACTACCACTAAATGTTGTTTACTGCAGTATACTTTATCAATCTTAGCAGACCAAACATACTGAGAGTGTAGAATAGGAGTAGTCGAAAACATTAATCATATAAACATCACCAGTATCAACACTATCAGTACAAGGGATGTATTGACTCACACACACACACACACACACATACACACAAATGCCTCAAACCAAAGTATTGATTTTATTTTTTTTCCTTTTGCTTTTTCTGTGTTTTCAAAGCTGATTGTACCTCCTTATTCCACTACTGAAGTACCTGTGCATTTTTATCCTTCTGCCCTTGGAAGAGGGAAACAGCAAGCTTCAATCATCTTCCACTGTAGACAGGTATAACTAAAATACCACAATTTAAAAGTAATGGAATGTTAATACATGACAGATGTTTCAAGCCATGGGGTTATTTCTAAACTAGTTTTCAGAGTCTAAAACCAGAGGCTTTAAAGTGCAAACAAGTGGCAAGATTTTTGATGGGTTTTTTTTCTCTCTTCAGTGTTACCATTCAACTTGTTTAACTTGACATCTAATATTGCGATGATAAATTGGTGAACGTATCATTATGAATGATTTAATCTACCATCTGTCCACCATTTCATCAGCATACTATCCCAGTATATCTGGAATCCTGGGACATTGAAACAATCTTCCTATCCACTGGAAAACTGAAATAACATTTTACTTTAGTTCAAATTTTCTTTGGCTTTAAATGATTCATACCTTGATTTTTTTTTTGGTTTGGTTTTGCTTCCCTCAGTTTTGGAAGGGTGAAAAACAGATGGAAATGTATCACCCTTATTTTGATCTACTTCAAGTAAATCAATAAAAAAACAAATTATTATTTATTGCAATCAAATAGCGGAAGCAATATTGTGATCTGGATGGATGCCATAACATCTTTGCATAGGTGGGGCATGACTATAATGTTTTCTTTCTAGAAATGTCACTTACTTTTTCTTCTCTTTTTGTTCTAATGGTCTGCCAGTGATCTAAGCAAAACATTAGGAGAATGAAGTTGGTTCTCAAAAACATTGTATGTCAAAATGAATACATGATTTAGACATAAAGGGTGATACCAGAAGCAAATTAGAAGAGCAAAGAATAGTCTCATCTGTCAGATCTATGGAGAAGGAAAGAATTCATGACCAAAGAAGAGATAGGGAGCATAACAAAGTGTAAAATATATAATTTGACTATAGTAAGTAAAAAAGCTTTTGCATGAACAAAACCAATGCAATCAAGATTAGAAGGAAAGCAGGAAACTGGGAAACAATCTTTACAGCAGATGTTCCTGATAAAGGCCTCATTTCTCAAATATACTAGAGAACAAAGTCAAATTTATAAGAATACAAGCCATTCCCCAACTGATAAATGGTCAAAGGTCAATTTTCAGATTAAAAAAAGAAACAAAGATATCTATAGTCATATGAAGCTGCACTCTAAATAACTTTTGATTAGAGAAATGCAAATTAAAATACTCTGAGATACCCTCTCACACCTATCAAATTGGCTAATATGATAAAAAAGGGTAATGATAAATATTGGAGAAGATCTGGGAAAATTGGAACACTAATACATTGTTGGTGGAGTTGTGAATTGATCTAACCACTCTGGAGAGAAATTTGGAACTACGCCCAAAGGGCTACAAAACTGTGCATACCCTTTGATCCAACAATATCACTACTAGGTCTGAATTGCAAAGAGATCATAATAAAGGGAAAAGGGCTTACATGTGCAAAAATATTTCTAGAAACCCTTTTTGTGGTGGCAAAGAGTTTTAGAAATTGAGGGGATGCCCACCAATTGGGAAATGGCTGAATGAGTTGTGGTATATGAATATAATAGAATAATATTGTGCTATAAGAAATGATGAGCAGGCAGATTAAAAAAACCTGGAAAGACTTGTATGAACTGATGTAAAGTGAAATGAACAGAATCAGGAAAACACTGTACGTAGTGTCAGCAATATTGTGTGATGATCAACTATGAATGAGAAAAATTTGGAACTCAAAATCTTGTAAAAATGAATGCTAAAAATTGTATTGACATATAATTGGGAAAATACTATTAAAATCATATATATGTATGTGTGTGTGTATATACATATATATACATATATATATACATATATATATACAGATATATATATATACATATATATATATGTATATATATATATATATATATGGAGGGAGAGGGAGAGGGAGAGGGAGAGAGAGAGTGAGTAAAAAGGAACTTTAAGCAGTCATCATGTCCAGTCATCTCATTTTACAAATGGGGTAACTCAAGCATAGAGAAATGAAGAGATTATCACAGGTGACTCAGACAAAAGTGGCAGAGCTGGAATTGGAACACAGGTCTTTTGACTCTAAATCCTGAGCCCCTTTCTCACTGTGCTCCATTGTCTTTCCAAAGGCTCTAACTATCCTCCAGTACCCTGGGTTTATGACCTCCTTGATGTGGCTATTCTGGCAATGAGGCAGCCACAATTTAGTCTTTCCTGCTCCTCTTTTGTGACTCTTATGATATCCTTCTATGAATTCACTGGAAGGGGTCCTTCTGCTTGACTGAAGACATCCTTTTAGTTCTCCTGCTATGTTCTCAATAATAATTCAAAAGCAGATTTTTTTGTTTTTTTATTTAAATAGTATTTTATTTTTCCCCAATTGCATATTATGACAAAATTTTAGCATTAATTTTTAATAAGATTTTGAGTTCCAAATTTTTCTCATTCATAGTTGCTAATGCTGTGTACAATGTTTTCCTGATTCTGCTCATTTCTCTTTGCACCAATTAGTACAAACCTTTCCAGGTTTTTCTGAAATCTGCCTGTTGATCATTTCATGTTGATCATGCATAATAGTATTCCATTGCATTCATATTCCACAGCTTGTTCAGCCATTCCCCAATTGGTAGACATCTCCTCAATTTCTAATAGTTTGCCACCACATAAAGGGCTTCTAGAAATATTTTTGCACATGGTCCTTTTCTCTTTTTTATGATCTCTTTGGGATACAGACCCAGGAGTGGTATTGCTGAATCAAAGGGTATGCACAGTTTTATAGCCCTTTGGGCATAGCTCCAAATTACTCTCCAGAGTGGTTGGATCACTTCATAACTCCACCAACAGTGCATTATTCTCCCAACTTTCCCACTTCCCCTCCAACATATCATTTTGTTTTTTATCATATTAGCCAATCTGATTTGTGTGAGGTAGTATTTCAGAGTTATAATTTGCATTTCTCTGATCAAAAGTTAATTAGAGCACTTTTTCATATGGATATAGAGATCTTTTATTTCTTCATCTGAAAACTGCCTGTTCATATCCTTTGACCATTTTTCATTTGGAGAATGGCTTGTTTCCTATATATTTGGGAAATGAGGCCTTTATCAGAGACATTTGCTATAAAGATTGTTTTCCAGCTTTTTGTTTTCCTTCTAATATTGGTTGCATTTGTTTTATTTGGGCAAAAGCCTTTCAATTTAATATGATCAAAATTATTTGTTCTACATTTAGTTTTTAAATAATATTTTATTTTCCCCAGTTACATGTCAAGAACATTTTTAGCATTCATTTTTTACAAGATTTTGAATTCCAAATTTTTCTCTCTCCATCCCCTCCCTTCTTCTGAAAATGGCAAACAATTCGATATAGTTTGCTATCATGTAAAATGTATTTCCATATTTTCACAGTTGTGAGAGAAGAAACATAAAAAAATCCATGAGAAAGAATAAAGCAAGTAAGAAAAATACGCTTCCATCTGCATTCAGAGTCCATCAGTTCTTTATCTAGACATGGATAGCATTTTTCTTTGTGAGTCATTTGTACTTGTCCTCGATGATTGTGTTGCTGAGAAGAGCTGAGTTATTCCTAGTTGATGGTCACATGATGTTACTGATGCTGTGTACAATGTTCTCCTAATCCTGCCCAGTTCACTTTGTATCATACTAGTTCATACTAGTCTTTCCAGGATTTTCTGAAATCATCCTGTTCATCATTTCTTATTGCACAATAGCATTCCATTACATTCATATACCAAAACTTGTTCAACTCTTCCCCAATTGTTGGGCATCCCCTCAATTTCCAATATTTTACCACCATGAAAAGGGCTGCATTTTTGCACAAGTAGGTCATTTTCCCTTTTTTTATGATCTCTTTGGGATACAGACCTAGTAACAGTATTGCTGAATGAAAGGGTAGGTACAGTTTTATAGCCCTTTGGGAATAGTTCCAAATATACTCTCCAGAATGGTTGAATCAGTTCACAACTCCAACAGCAGTGCATCAGTGTCCCAGTTTTCCCACATCCTCTCCAACATTTATCATTTTATTTTACTGTCAAAGCCCTTTACTTTTATAGCCCAAAGGGCTATGAAACTGTACATATGGATGGATCAGATGGATGAGATGGTATCTCAGAGTTATTTTAATTTGCATTTTTCTAATCAAAAGTTATTTAAAGAACTTCTTTATATGCCTATAGGTATCTTTGAGTTTTTTCGTTTGAAAACTGTATTCATAACTTTTGACCACTTTTCACTTGGAGAATGACTTGTATTCATAGAAATTTGAATCAGTTTTTTATATATATTTTTTCTTTTTTTGATTTTTTAAAAATTTATTTATTTTTAGTTTTTAACATTTACTTCAACAAGATTTTGAATTCCAAATTTTCACCCCATCTCGCCCTTCCCCCCACCCCAAGATGGCATGCATACTGAATATCCCTTCCTCTAGTCTGCCCTCCCTTCTATCTCTCCATCCCTTCTCTTATCCCCCTCCCCTTCTATTTTCCTATAGGGCAGGATAGATTTCTGTATCCCATTTCCTGTATTTCTTATTTCCCAGTTGCATGTGAAAACATTTTTTTAAACATGTGTTTTTAAAACTTTGGGTTCCAAATTTTTTCCCTTCCTCCCTCCCCACCCACCCTCATTGAAAGGGCAAGCAACTCAATATAGGTTGTACATGTGCAGTAATGCAAAACACTTCCATGGTAGTCATGTTGTGAAAAACTAACTCTATTTCCCTTAATCCTACCACCCTCCCCATTTGTTCTATTCTTTCTTTTGACCCTGTCCCTCCTCAGAAGTGTTTGCTTCTGATTAGTCCCTTTCCCAATCTGCCTCCTCTCTGTCATTCCCCTGCTCTCTTGTCCCCTTCTCCCCCTATTTTCCTATAGGGTAAGACAAATTTCCATACCTAATTGAATGTTTATGTTATTCCCCTCTTAAGCCAAATCCTATGAGAATAAGATTAACTCATTCCCTCTCACCTTCCCCAGTTTCTGCTCCACTGTAAGAGCCTTTCCTTTTCTGTTTTTTTTTGTGAGATAATTTACCCCGTTCTACCTCCCTCTTCTTCTCCCAGTATAATCCTCTCTCACCCCTTAATTTTATTTTCCAGATATGACCCCTTCATCTTCAACTCACCCTGTGTCCTCTATCTATCTATCTATCTATCTATCTGTCTGTCTGTCTATCTATCTATCTATCTATCTATCTATCTATCTATCTATCTATCTGTCTATCTACATCTCTATCTATCTATATACATATACATATATATATGTATATATACACATACATATAATTTTTTCTGTCCAACAAGCCTAATACTGACAAAGGTCTCATGAGTTATAAATATCATCTTTCCTTGCAGGAATGTAAACAATTCGACCTTAATATGTCTCTTATGATTTCTCTTTCCTGTTTACCTCTTCATGTTCCACTTGAGTCTTGTATTTGAAAGTCAAATTTTCTATTTAGCTCTGGTCATTTCATCAAGAATGCTTGAAAGTCCTCTATTTCACTGAATGACTATTTTTCCCCCTGAAGGATTATATTCACTTTTACTGGGTAGATGATTCTTGGTTGTAATTCTGTCTCCTTTGCCCTCTGGAAAATATTCTATGCCCTGCGGTCCCTTAATGTAGAAGTTGCTAAATCTTGTGTTATCCTGATTGTGTTTCCACAGTGCTTGAATTGTTTCTTTCTGGCTGCTTGCACTATTTTCTTCTTGACCTGGGAACTCTGGAATTTGACTACAATATTCCTAGGAGTTTTCCTTTGGGCATCTCTTCCAGGCGGTGATCTGTGGATTCTTTCAATTTCTATTTTGCCCTCTGGTTCTAAAATATCAAGACAATTTTCCTTGATAATTTCTTGAAAGATGATGTCCAGGCTCTTTTTTTGATCATGGCTTTCAGATATTCCAATAATTTTTAAATTATCTCTCCTGGATCTATTTTTCAGGTCAGTTGTTTTTCCAATGAAATATTTCACATTGTTTTCTAATTTTTCATTCTTTCGGATTTGTTTTACAGTGTCTTGATTTCTCATAAAGTCAGTAGCTTCCAATTGCTCTATTCTAATTTCGAAGGAAGTATTTTTTTAGTTATCTTTTGGACTTCCTTTTCCATTTGGCCAATTTGGTTTTTAAGGCATTCTTCTCCTTATTGGCTTTTTGGACTTCTTTTGTCATTTGGGTTAGGCAATTTTTTAAGGTATTATTGTCTTCAGTAATTTTTTGGGTCTCCTTTAGCAAGCTATTGACTTGTTTTTCATGATTTTCTTGCATGACGCTCATTTCTCTTCCCAGTTTTTCCTCTGTTTCTCTTATTTGCTTCTCAGAATCCTTTTTGAGCTATTCCAAGACCTGGAACTGATTCATATTTTTCTTGGAGGCTTTGGATGTAGGAGCTTTGACTTTGTTGTCTTCTTCTGGTTGTATGTTTTGATCTTCTTTGTTACCAAAAAAAGATTCTATGGTCTGACATGTTTTGCGAGGTTTGCTCATGATCCCAGACAATTACTTGAGTTATAAACTCTTTATTAAGGTAGAGGTTTGCTTCCAATGTGGAGAATGTAGTGTCCCAAGCTTTGGGGGTTTGTACAGCTGTTTCTAGAGATCCTTCTAGTGACCTGTAAATTTTCAGTTCTTCCAAGGTGGTATGATACAGGCAGAGGTGTTTACTCTTTTCCTCGCCTATGCTCTGGTCTATAAGTGACCACAAGCACTCTTTTCTGTCTTGGAACTCTGAGGAGGATTTCCTTTCCACCGCCACTATAAGCTCCACCATGCCAGTGTTCCTCCTTGCCCCAGGACTGACCCTCAGAACTGTCACCCAGATCCAAGCACGGGCAAAGGAAGAGATTCCTGCCTCAGCACTGGCAAAGAGATCCCTGTAATTCCCCTCTGATCAGCCACTCTATTCCCCTCTGTCTGTGGGCCAGAAACTCAGAAAGCAGCCACCGCCTTGGGGCCATTCTTGGGAACTGGGGCTGAGACCTAGCTTCTCTCTCACTGCAGAAACAAACTTTTTTTCCACTGACCTTCTAAGCTGTCTTTGGCGTTCATGGGTTGAGTGGTCTGGAAACCACCACAGCTGCCTGAGATTCAGTCCTCTGAGGCCTGTTCCAGGTTTGCTGCAGCCTGCGCGCCCATGCTGAATTGTGCTCCTCTCCCAGCCCAGTGCTGTATACCTTTCCAATCAACCATTCAGGTTGTGTTCAGCTGGAAATTTGTTTCACTCTGTCTTTTTGTGGGTTCTGCTGCGTTAGAATTTGTTTAGAGCCATTTTTTGCAGGTATTTGGAGGGGTTTGGGGGAGAGCTCAAGCAAGTCACTGCTTTCACTCTGCCATCTTGGCTCTGCCACAGTTTTTTATATATTTGAGAAATGAGGCCTTTATTAGAGACACTTGCTATAAAGATTGTTTCCCAGCTTTCTGCTTTCCTTCTAATCTTGGTTGCCCTGGTTTTGTTTGTATAAAAGCTTTTTAAGTTAACATAATCAAAATCAACTATTTTACATTTTGTAATGCTGTCCATATCTTGTTTGGTCATTAATTCTTCCCCTTCTCATAGATCTGACAGGTTAACTATTCCTTGCTCTTCTCATTTGATTGTTTCATTGTTTATGGTACCATTTAGCAAGATGTAATTTCAAATTACTTCCTTATTTCTTTTTAGTAGGTATATTTTTGCTTTAACTTTGTGGAAGATCAGGATTGCTTTCCATGTTTTGTTTGTTTGTTTTTTTTCTACTTCTGCTGAAGCATAATAGATTCTGCTCCAGCTTCAAGCATAAGCAACATATCGTAGGATTCTGGTTTTTGATCCACTTTGCTCTCTGTTTCTGTTTTATGGGAGAGTTCATCCTATTCACATTCACAGTTATAATCACGCCCTGTGTATTCCCCTCCATCCTATTCTTCCTCCTGTTTGTCCTCTCTCTCCTTTCACCCTTTCCCCCCTCACCAGTGTTTTGCTTCTGTCTACCACTTCTCTTGATCTGCCCTTCCTTATGTGAGTCTTTCCCCCTCACCTTTACTTAATCTCCTCCCCTCCTATTTCCATGTCGGGTAAGATATATTTCTTTATTCATCTGATTGTGTAAATTATTCCCTCTTTGAGCCAATATTGATGTGAGTAAGGTTCAAGTGATGCCCATCGCCCCCCTCCATCTTCCCCTCTACTGTCTTTCTTGCATTCTGCACTTTTGTATTCCTCTTTTTCATCCTTTAATTTTTTTATGTCATTCCCTCAAATTTACCTTATACCTGTATTCTCTATCTATGTACATTCCTTTTATCTGTATTGTTAGGGATATTTTTTTAAAGAATTACAAATCATCTTCTCATGTAGAGCTGTAAACAGTTTAGCTCTATTGTATCCCTTATGTTCTATTTTCTCTTTTTGCCTGTTTATGCTTCTCTTGGTTTTTATATTGGAAGTCAAACTTTCAGTTTACTTCTGGTCTTCCTATGAAAGCTTGAAATCTTTCTATTTCATTGAATGACCATTTTTTCCTTTGAAGTATTATGCTTAATTTTGCTGGGTAAGTGATTCTTGATTGTAGTCTTGTAATACAAGCTCTTTTGCCCTCCAGAATATCATGTTCCATCACCTCAGATCCTTTAATGTTGCAACTGCCAGGTCCTGTGTGATCCTGATTGTGACTCCCTGATGTTTGATTTTTTTTTCAGAAATTTGTCACATAAGTAAGAGAAAAACAAAGATAAAGTGAGTCTATTTTGTTTAATACAATAATCTATTTGAGAAGACAAAATTTTTTAAGCGATGCATTTGGAGACATCTTTCCTTACCCTTTTATTAAGAACTATGCTTGCATCTCTGATCAAAATGATCTGTTTTCAGGGGCAGTTCAACAACACAGCACACCTGTTATCTATTTTGAACTTAAGTGCTCAGAAAGGATGAGGCTGTAAATTAAAAGTTAAATTTTTCATCAAATATAAAAGCAAGAAAACAATCAAATAATTCACTTAAACCTTTCATGGACCAATTGATCGCTGAAGCTTCATTTCTATCATCCAGCACATCTGCTTTCAAATAATGGTGAATCTATAGGGTTTTGTGTGCCCCTCTACTGTGATCAATAACTCATTCTTTCAGTTGCTTTGTCCAGACCCCCTCAACCTTTTCAGTGTATTCCTCTCACCTTTGTGAGTTTGATTTGCCATTTTTATCCCTGAATAATTTCTTTTTTTTTCTTTTTATTCAATTCTTTTGATTGCTATCCTCTGCAAACTGATGTCAGGTCACTGGAAGCACTAATTGTATGAACATTTTGAAATAATATCTTTATTATGAATGAGTGTATATATAACTAAGATAGATTTTTTTCTTTTTTTAAAGATATGATGAGAGTTTGTTCTAGATTTGGCACTTTGGAACAACTTTTAAAGTACCAGAAAAAAAAGAAAACCTACATTGATTTTTCTCTCTGAATTTTGCTGATGAAATGTATCTCAGCTAACACTTTAAGCTACCTCATTGCTGAGTAGCTGACTAATCTAAAATCAAGTAATGGTAGTGCTTATAGTATAGGCTTTAACTGTTTCTGATTGTGTCTCTTTGCTGAATTGAGAAAAATTAGTGTAGGTTATTTATTTGCTTCATTGTTTCTGGTTTGGATCTCTGGAGAGCTCTTCACAGTGAATAGCCAACTTTAGGCTGTAGTCACTTGACTACAATTTTTGAATCTTAAAATTAATTTTGTTGGGGTACCATAACTGAAGTGGCAGCTTAGTTATATGTTCTGGTAGTAAACTTGGGGTAGAATAGCCGGCATTCTTTATGCAATAGAATTTTAATGGAGTGAGATGAGGTTAGTAGGAAGGCACAATAAAAGTGGGATTCTAGCAGGCTCTTCCATTGGAATATATCAACTGTCATGTGCTGACTTGAGTTTTTCGGAGTCTTTATTCATTTTCTTCTTAAGCATGGCCATTCTTCATCTCAATTTCCCTTGATTTGTTTGAATTTCTTAGCCTATAGGTCAGTAGATCAGAAACGAAAGAAGACTATTTAAAATCAATGAGGCTGTTAAAACCCAGCATGAGTCAGTGATCATTGTAATCTATGTCTATGGAAAGCTCCACTGATTCCTGCCAATCCTGATGGCCCCTGTAGCTCTGCTCAATGTGCAAACCAAATTTACTCTCTATTACCTCTAGCCTATTTCATCTTTTATGAGCTTTCTAATTAAAATTCTAAAGATTCCAATGAAATTCTTAGAGAAGCAGTAAGATGAAACAAAGTAAGCTGTTTATTTACTTTATATAAAATAGTTATCTATATGTATACACATGGTTTCATTCTTCAATTTTCTCCTATACTCTCAAGTTGATAATGCAAGTGGATAGTTTTGATAGATATGAATATTTTTTAATATAGTGGTAATTAAGTCTATGGTAGCCAATAGTTTAATTGAAATTTTCAATACATTTTAATTTAGACATGTTGAACTGCCCAATTACAGATTGTTTGGTGAAGCAGTAAATATATAGACAAGTAAATATGGGCAAATTAAAGATATCTCTATATGTTTGGGTCACCTAATGGACATATGATATCCATGCTGGTTTAGAAATGATTACCTCAAAGACTGAGAAAATCTGTTGCTAGTTTTCACTGGTATTCAGGCTTAGCAAAATATAGGTAGTTGAGAAAATTAAAAACACAAAACTGGAAATTCAAAAGGAGACATTCATCTATGTAAAAATATACGCCTGCGTGTGTTTACTTGTTAGCTTGTTTATTGGGATCTTTATTCTCTTATTGATTAATTGATTGATTTAGTCATTCAATTGTTTAGGTATGTATTTATTATATGGGGCAGCATGTGGTTCCCTGTGTGCTTGAGTATAGAGAGATACCTAGATTGAGTCATGGTTCTTTAGGAAACATTTAAATCAGGATAATTCACACATCAAAATGGAAAACAAAACAAACAAAGAAAAGAGATGAGTCTTTTGAAAATCAGTGTCACAGCTGAAGAACAGTGTACCTAGATCTTCCCATGTTTACAGTGAAGTAGCCCCAATACCATTACTGTAGTGTTCATTGTAATTAAACAAAGACAGTTCATTGTAATGGAGGATGAGAGATAATATCACACCTAACTACTGATTATTATCCTTTACTATAAGGTAAAAACATACATTGTTTTCTTACCCTTATGTAGTAAAACCCTTATCACATTTGGCATCAGGTTCTAGCTTTTGGAAGCTGCATGCAGGGTTTATGACTCGGTTTGTTACATGAGTTAATTAAAAATGCCTTGAGCAGAAATACAAGGTTTTCCAATTAGGGTTTCTCTTTTATGTTGTCATAAATAGCCTTCTATGCTTTAAAATGAGCTAGACATTTGAATATTGGCAATTAGCCCCCTTTCCTCCTCAGTGGGAAAACTAATCAATTGTTTTTTAGTGAAGTACGGTAATGTTTAGAAAAAAAAAGACACGGCAATTGGATAGACATACAATGAATACCAAAACGTAAGGCGTTTCAACTGCAAAAATTGGAATATGATGTGAATGTAGTTAAAGAAGTGATTCATTAGTCTAAATAAGTCAGACTTGTCTTTTATTTTATTTTTTAATAGCTTGAAGAATGGATATTTTATCTGTCTGGAATAGGCCTCATTCCTCTACCTTTGGAACCAGTGACCATATGTACATGTATTGGTCGGCATTTGTCTGTAATTATACCTTTCCGGAACCCCACTACTGAGCATGTTCTTGTTGATATCCTATTGACAGGTGAGTTATTGCATTCCCTCCCTATCCTTATTCTTATCATATCATATCAATACTTACCAAATTAAATTAGTTCATTTTTGTTGTTGTTTAGTGGATTAGTTGTGTCTAAATCTTTGTGAACCCCTTTGGGATATTCTTGGCAAAGATATTGGAGTGGTTGGCCATTTCTTTCTCCACCTCATTTTACAGATGCAGAAACTGAAGCAAACAGGGTTAAGTTACTTGCCCAGGGTCACATAGAGAGAGTGTCTGAGGTCACATTTGAACTCAGGTCTTCCTAACTACATGGCCATACTCTATCCACTGTGCCACCTAGCTGCTCAGTTTATAAATTCTAATTAGTTCAAAAAAACAAAGTATTCTGGAGATAGAAAGATCTTAGAGATCATTTATCCCAACTGCCTGATTTTAGAGATGAGGAATTGAAGCTGTGAAAGGTTAATTGAACTGTCTAAAATAACAATGAACAAGTATTAGAACTCAGATCTTCCTATTCCCTGTTTATTGTTCTTTCACTACACTAGGCTGTGATTTTTGATGATGTGAATATTTGAATCTCTAATTTCAGAGATCTTTAAATGAACTCTCAAATCAGTAGGACAAGTTTCCAGGGCAGGAGCTGGGGTTCCATGCAAGGTATGAAGACTGGATCTTGCTTCTTCCCTTTGGGGACAAGGAGAACAAATCTAATTCTTTTTTCCATATGACAGATCTTCAGATGCTTTAACAAAGCTATCATATCTCCCCTTAGTCTTCTCTTCTCCACCATAGGCACCCTCAGTTCCTTCAAACAATCCTTATATGACATGGACTCTAGGCTCTTTGCCAGCCCGATTGTCTTCATCTTGACACTCTTTAGCTTATAAATGACCTTTTTAAACTGTGAAACTTGCAATTGAATCTGGTACTCCAAATGAGGTCTGATGAGGTCAGAGTGTAGGACTATCACCTTCTTGTTCCTAAAGTTATGCTTTTCTCAATGCAGCATTGTATGTCATTAGATTTTTGGTTACCACACCACACTGTTAACCCATATTATGATTGTAGTTCAATAAAACCACAAAGTCTTCTCTAGGCTCTACTGCCTCCCTCAACCTGTGCTAATGAATTTGATTTGTTTTCTGAGTTTAAGAGTTTAAATTTAATTTTATTGAATTTAATCTCATTAGATTTTAGGCTAATGCTCAAACTTTAAAAGATCTTTTGGGGTCCTGACTCTTCCAACCAGTATGTTAGCTATCTCTTCCAACTTTGTGTCATCTACAATATAATGAACATGTCATGTATTTCTATAACCACATTAATGATCAAACTATTATAAAAAAAATCACAGGATTGAGAACAGATCCCTGGGGAGCCCTGCTGGATATCTCTAGCCTCATTAACAATGAACCATTAATAATTACAGTTTGAATATGTCTATCACACCAGTTCTGAGTTCAGCTAATTGTATTATTGTCTTGTTCATACCTCTCCATATTTTCTATAAGATAAGAATTTGTCTAACGCTTTAATAAAAAATAGGTAAACTATGTCTAGAGCACTCAGAGAGGAAATAAGTGAGTCTGGCATGATCTATTCTGGATGGAGTCATGCTAATTCTTTGTAATTACTGCTTCTTTTTCTAGAGTTCACCAGCTATCCTTTTAATAATACTGTTCTAAGCGAGGCCTTACTAAGACCAGTACAATGGGTCACATTTGGGGCTAGAATAAAATAAGACACTTGTTGACTATATAATATTTTACAAAAGGAAGTTTACCTAACAGCATAGGAAGGATGTTCATCAAAGATACAGTATTGGTACAGTTGGACATTTCACCTCATCACCGTATTTGAGATACTTTCCAGAGAAGTACATTAACAGTTTATGCATTAGAGAATTGATCAAGTCTCTGAAGAACCACCTACTTGTGTGTTGGGATTTTTTTTGCCTTAGGACAGTTTTCTTCAAAGTGGATACCCCAAGCTCCCTGGATGTTAGAGGAGAGGGCCTTATATTACCTAAAGGAGTTCATAATAGTCAATTTAAAGGTATGAAGATAGATTTCATCTCACTGTCCTTGTTTTCCTTCTCCTGGAAATTCAGTTCAGTGGTTTAGACTTTGAATCAGAACTAAATGTAGTCGTCAATCACCTATGATTTTATAAAAGGAAGTTCCATCATGTTGGAAGGCTGTTTAACAAACATGCAGTCCTGGTTCATCTGGTCATAGCTCCCTTTAACTCAGTATAGAGACACAACTGGTCACATGGCAGCAGGAATTCATCAAATATGGAGAGAACTGACTATATATATGTTGGGATTTCTATGCTTTAGCAACCAGGTAAGTACTTCAATGGCTGGAGCATTAGTCTATTGGCCCAATTAAATCTGAAGAATTGTTTCATTGACTTTTTGGGAAAAACAAAATAAAACAAAACAAAAACAAAAGCAAACCAGAAAACAAACAAAAACCTCCAGGAAAAAAAAAACCTGTCAGAGATTTTTCGGTCTTAATTTGTTAATACTTCTCCTATTTTCCATGACCATTCGGATACTACTGGCAGTGTTTCAACAATCATTGCTGCCAATTCTTTCAGTGCCCATGATCTTAGGTTATCAGAGCTGTATGACTTGATTTATCAGGGGGCAACTAGGTACTTTTTATGAGCTCAGTAATTATTTTTCATATGAATTTCCTGTTAGCCATTTTGTTATTTCCAGTGTAAAAGTCATTATCCTAGGCATATGAAATAAAAATAAATAACTATTGAATATGTATACATCTGTATGTTATCAATTATCATCATTCCATATGTTCCAAATATCCTCTTCCATTTTTGATCTTCTTTTCTTTTCCGATAAAGCCTAAAAGTAAGCCCCCCAAAGCTTACTCTGCTGCCTCATCATGGTATCTAAGTGACCCTAGGTTCTCCAAGGCTCTGTCAGCATTTTGTATGCTCTGTTATGTTTTACTATTCTGGTAAGACTTTCAGTATGTTTCTGGTGAAAGACTAAGTCTGTTTTCTGAGGACTAGTCCAGCTAAATATGGAGAAGCTCATCACTATTAGGCAGACTACTGGTAGCATTTTTCCCCTCCATTGAAATCTGTGATATGTAGAAAATTACTAAGGGGTCATCAATCCCCTTTCACTTTCTCAGTGGCAGTGGCAGAGAAGTAGCAAATTGGCCTGAAGGTGCTGGATATCATAAAGTTTTTAGGTCATGGAATAGGAAGGCCTAAATAAATTGTGAAGGAAAGTCTCAAATTAATGATATATCAAGTACGCATGAGTATTTGAGAGGATAGCTTAAAAATATGTTGTTCTTAATTTCCCTTGCTAGTCTTAGATCATTTTGAATTTTAGCTCACTTGACACTGTTTTAAGGATCTTTCCATGCTCTTATCTTGTGTTACCTGACCTTGCTTCCACCTTCTGTATATTTCTTTTAAAATCTAAGTTGGTTGGGGAATTCCCTGTGCATCCATCTGAGCCTTTTTTACTCCAATTACATTTTTCCTCTCCTCATTAGAATTGTTTCCCATAGACTTAGGTCACATCTGGAGTACTGTATTGCGCTCTGGCTGCCAAAGTTTTGAAAAGATATTGATAATTTAGAGAACATGCCAAGGAGAGTAGCTAGGATTGTTGAAATGCCTCAATATCATGTACCTTTAGGAACTGAGAATGTTTATCCTTGAGAAGACAAGACTTATGGGGCGGAAATAATAGAAATTATCTAATAGTTAGAGGGCTATATTGTGAAAGATCAATTAATTAGTAGCAATTGGTAAATGTTACAGAGAAGCAACTTGGACTTCAATTTAAGAAAAAAATATTTTCTAGTAATTATAGCTATTCCAAAGTAGATAGGGGAGTCTGGAGGGAGCGGGATTCCTCCGCATTGAGCAATTGAAGATGCTTGAAGATAAAACACAGGCTGAATGACTTGTTTGGTGTTTTGTGGAAAGTATTGCTCTTCAGGTTTGGGTTGGACTTGATGGCCTCTATGATCCCTTTTGATTATGACATCCCATTTGATTATGATTTGATAATGAAGGAACATTGAAAGTTTATTGCTTGCATGTTATCTCCCTCATTACTCTTGAGTTCCTGGAGAATATGGGGGTTGTCTTTTGCCTTTCATTGTATTCCCAGTGCTTGGCATAATGTGTTGCACCATTGTGATTAAAATCTGTAATGAAGAGAAACTGAGGCACAAGATTCTGGACATGATTAACTTATTAGAAAATCTGACAATTGCTAATAAAAAAGGTAATGGCTTTTCAATAGCTAAAGATGCACCTGATAGAGCAGCTTTTTTATGTAGTTGGTTACATAGGGTTAGTGATGCAAACTGGTTGGTTTACAGCACAGGTGAAGGGTGGGCTTAGATTTTGCCAATTCATTGTGACTTAGGAAGAGTCACCAGAATCTGTAGCAATGAGAAAAACACAGAATTGAATAACACCAGTTGGAAAGTTCTGTGCCAGATACTACTTAACATTAGAAGGACCCAGTGCCAAGCAAAATAACTTCTGACAAGGTTGACCCATCTTCCACTCATCTTCCTTATCTCCCTCATGAGACAGGACCAGATTGTAGCCCTTAAAATTAGGGAACCTAAACTCTTAAAAACTCTGCTACTGAGGCCTATTCAATTAAATTCAGATCCAATTAAATCTAAATCCGTAAGTACTGATTCCAGGGATTAACTACAACTCTTAATCATTAATCAGATAATAATCAATACATTTAACAGCACAAAGTGAGTGCTTGATAAATGCTTATTGCTTGACTGGCAATACATGAGAGAGACAGTAATGAAGCTTGTTTGTTGTCTGATCATCATACTTTTTACAGATATGGATGCTGTTGTTATTGTGATAGTACATCATCTGAGCAGAGAATGTCAGAATCCAGAAACGTATTAGGTACTCACCTTTGGAACTACTTTCAAAGTCATATCTTTTTTATCTGTAGGGGGCCTAATATAGTGCCTGACACGTAAGTTCTTTAGGAATCACAAAAAAAATTCCTTTGAAAATAGTGGTCTATAGGGGAAGCTAGGTGGCAGAATGGATAGAGCACCAGCCCTGGATTCAGGAGGACCTGAGTTCAAATCCAGTGTCTGACCAGACACTTGATACTAGCTGTGTGACCCTGGGCAAGTCACTTAACCCCAATTGCCTCACCAAAACAAACAAACAAACAAACAAAAAGAAAATAGTTGCCTATTCTAGGGTCATTTCAATTAGAACCAAGAAGATAATGAAGAATTTCTTCACCTTTATAACTATTCAGAATTCAGCTTTTAAAAGATAGTAGTAGTCTAGGATTATTGGAAATACAGACAACAAGATGTCGAAGAATTTTCTCATCTTTGTAACTATACAGTATTCTGCTTTCGAAAGATAGTACAGTTGATCCTCAGCTTTTGCAGGGGTAATTAGTTCCTAGGAAATGAACCAAAAGTAAAAAACGTGGATGTTGATACATTGAATCTGTGGAAAATAGGGGGTTAGGTTCCTTCAACCACCAAAAACTGTAATATTTCACTAAATATTGCTGAAAATACATTTTCTGTAGATATTAATTTATAACAAAACATTAATGCTGATATTATGCACTTTTGCTAACACAGTACCCATGAAGTAACCCATAAAATACAGTACACAAAATAAAAGTGATAACATACAAAACATTTTTTCTCATTAGTAATTCCTGAGAATTAGAGGTTTTGTGCTAATATCTCAATAAAAACAAACAACATTTATTTCATGTAATACTCACCTTTCATAACACATGAAGTCTACATTATCATAAATACCATACAAAAAATAAAATTCTTAAAACTAAGACGTTTTTAAACCTGAATCTTATCTTCCATTCTATCAAATGGCAGTATGAGGGCATTTTACTATATATAATATACTGGTATAAACCTCTCTACCTTGGCTGCGCTCTGGAAATCAAGGGAGATGTTGCTGGGACTTCAATTGCTACTGTTTAGATGATGCCAAGACTGGCTAGGTCTCAACATCACCTCAATACTGTGTCCTTCACAGCTGGTGGATGTGTTGGAGGTGATGAAAGACACAACAGCTTGAAATAATGCATCAGTGATGTCTGCTATTTGCACTGGGTCTCAGAGAGTTGGAACATAACAGAGGCAGGTTGACATTTAACCCTGAGGCTTTGATCAGTGATAGGTTTGGCAGCCTTGATGTCTCTAGCCAGTTGGTTGATTATGCCAAACCACTCTTCAAGGTTGGAAGCTGAGTGCCACAATCATTGTTTTTTTCTGTACTGCATATCGCTAAGAACGTGCACGCTTGCCAACTCAGAAGTGAAAATGAGATTACTAATAAAATCACCCAAATGCTTGAAGTTCTGTATGTTAATTGTGGAATTACATAAATAGAGGCTTATGACCTCTTATATGTGAGACGGAATTTTTGAAAGCAAAGATCTCAGGGCTTTGTTACGAAAGGGCTTTCTGTGACTTGTAAGGTCTTTTTCAGGTTTAAATTCAGTAAGTATCTGATTCTTAAGTAATTCCTTGGACCATTGGGGAGCTAAGGCTTTAGTAGTGATAAGGGACAGTGACTATTTGCAAATCTAGGGATACCATGATGTAATGAAATTCGTTCTGGCTGTTGAAGAGGAATGAAAGCGAGGATGTGGAATTTATGTTAATTCTCTCTTCCTTCTTTTCATCTGGTTCTTCTTGATTGTGGTTCAGAAATAGATGCTTTGGAAATAAAAAAAAAATTGAGTATTAGAGAGGCAGAGAAAGCAGTGTAGAGGATGTGGAGGTGAGAATTAGTGTGACTGAGAGGAAAAAATGGGAAAGAGGGAGTTCATCACTCTTGATACATCCCTTGACTGCCTCAGTAGACCCTGGTTTCCATTCTAGTTCAGTCTCTTTTAGGTGCTTGTTAATTGAAAGCTCCAAAGTACTGCATTGACCCCACCTATAATAATAGCTCAACAAGGGAAGAACATGTTAAAAGAATCTAGGCTTATACTTTTTATGTCCTTGCATCAGTGGTCATTTATTTATGATAGCTTAGTTTTTATATCTTTGAATATTACTTTGCTTTTGTCATTTTTGAGACTCCATCTGGGGACCTTGGAGCCCTCATAAAATCAAATTCAGTAAATAACATTATTTTATTAGATAGTAACAAAGCATTAATTCCCAAGAAAAAATGAGTTGCTGCTCTCTGAAAATTGCCTTACATCACAAATCAGTTTATTACCTTTAGTATAGCTGCTGTTATTTTTATGACATCATTTAAGGAGAAACAAAATATAATAATATAGATTACCTTTGAAAAAGTCACGTGGAAGTTACTTGGCTGTTATGGTTTATGCAGAATTAGTTCTAACTGTTCTGAAGATTTATTGAGATTAGCCATTAATGGAGTCACTCAGAAATTTAGTGTTCTTATACATGACATTTTAACATGTTTAATGGTTCAAGTCATTTAACAAATGGCTATCTTAATGACACGTTTTTGCTAACTCAATAAATAAAGGCATAAACCATGCTAAATCTCAGCAGTTCCTGGTTTTTTGTCATAATAATGGCAGGCATTTAATGTATAGGCTTTGAGCTATGAAGTTTTGTTTAACCATCCTAACTTGTAAATAATTTGGAAGGGAGAGAGGGGACAAAAACAAAAACAAAGCCCAGGGTGATTTGTTGTGCTAAAAATGTTTAAATTAACTCATTGCTAAGCTTTTTAATAAAGAAAGGAGTAAATCAAGATGAATGTGGATATGTTCTGTAAAGTAGATAACTCCTTCTACTAACATAGGTCAGCACTGTCTTTTTACTTTAGAGTCTAAGAAAATTGCCAAGTGCACCAAAAAGTTAAAGGATTTAATCAGTCACATGTCAGAGGTGGGACTTGAACCCAGGTCTTTCAGGTATCTAGCTACTGCCATGGCTTGAACTCATGCTGTAAAATACCAACAATTCACTGAGTTTACGAAGCATGGACCTCTGCTAGAAGAATATCTCGCACAGAAGTAGACAAATGACCTGACCTCTTGGGAAGAGGACAAGTAGAAGTCGTCTGATTGACTTCCAGTAAACTGTGACTATGTCCAAAAATCTGAGTAACTGAGATAGAGAATGGACAATTTCCCCACCCCAAGAAAGCTGCAAAAGGGCTTGGCCTTCTTTGTACACTTACTTTTCCTTGGACTTCCAGATCGGAGCCCACTAAGTATATTGGAGAGGGGATTGCACTCTCCCCCATCTCCCCAAGACCTTTAATGGCAGTTTACTGGAGGAAAAGCATGATGAACCTAACAGGGAAGTTTTGTCAAGCCTCTAGTTCCAGGCCACCTACTTCTCCCTAATGTTATTTTATTGTTATTATTTTTATTGTAATTATATTATATATTAATTATTATTTTTATTGAACATAGTTCATAGAGTAGAATTCTTGGGAATAAACTTTCCATGCCCAGTATATAGTAGCATACTTATTATATACTTGTGCAAGTACAAGTACTTGGTTGAGATAGCTATGCTTACATGCAACCTGAGCAAAGACACTGTTCTTGAACCCCACTCTCCTGTGTAGAAAAAGCAGGGGTGGTGGTGATGCGAATTTTGAATTTGCTAAGTAGTGGATGCTGCAACATAGCCTTTCTTATAGAAAATGAAGACTTTTGGGGAAAAGCACCAATTCTTGAACCCCAAGTTCAAGATTATTGAAGTTAAAAGGCTCAGGCACCAGACATTCTAGAGATAAGATTTCTTCTTTTTCTCCATTTAATTTTAATTTTTTTATCAAATACATTTAAACACAAATTTTAACATTTATTTAAAATTTTTTGAGTTCCATATTCTTTTTTATGGTAATTTTTATTTATTTTTTTT
>NW_020954587.1:1807215-1845496 GCF_900497805.2 Vombatus ursinus | reverse complement strand
CATCCACCCTCATTGATAAGGCAAGCAACTAAATATAGGTTATATATGTGCAGTTATACAAAACACTTCCATAGCAGACATGCTGTGAAAAACTAACTCTATTTCCCTTAATCCTATCCCAACCCCCCATTTATTCTATTCTTTCTTTTGACCCTGTCCCTCCTCAGAAGTATTAGCTTCTGATTACTCCATTTACCAATTTGCCCTTCTCTCTATCATTCCCCTACTCTCTTATCCCCTTCCCCCCCATTTTTCCTGTAGGGTAAGACAGATTTCCACACCCAATTGAATGTGTATGTTATTCCCTCCTTAAGTCAAATCCTACGAGAATAAGATTCACTCATTCCCTCTCACCTTCCCCCATTTCCCTTCCATTGTAAGAGCCTTTTCTTTTCTGTTTTTTTTTTTGTGGATAATTTACCCCATTCTACCTCTCCCTTTCTCCTTCTCCTAGTATATTCCTCTCTCACCCCCTCACCCCTTAATTTTATTCTCCAGATATGACCCCTTCATTTTCAACTAACCCTGTGCCCTCTATCTATATCTATATATATGTATGTATAATTTTTCCCCCTTAAACTACCCTAATACTGACAAAGGTCTCATGAGTTACAAATATCATCTTTCCATGCAGGAATGTAAACAGTTCAACCTTAATAAGTCTGTTATGATTTTCTCTTTCCTGATTACCTCTTCATGTTCCACTTGAGTCTTGTATTTGAAAATAAAATTTTCTATTCAACTCTGGTCTTTTCATCAAGAATGCTTGAAAGTTCTCTATTTCACTGAATGACCATTTTTCCCCTGCAGGATTATACTCAGTTTTGCTTGAGTTCCATATTCTTTTCCTCCCTCCCTGACCCTTCCTTGAAAAGATAAACAATTTGATTATACAAGTGCAGTCATGGAAAACATTTCCATATTATTCATGTTGCAGAAGAAAATGCAGACCAAAAACCAAAACACAACCAAGAATAACAAAGAAATTTTAAAAAATGCTTCAATCTGCATTCAGACTCCATTTGGAGTGTGGAGAGTGTTTTTAAAAATCATAAATACTTCAAGATTTTCTTGGATCATTGTATTGCTGAGAACAGCTAAGTCATTCAGAGTCGATTATTTTATGATATTGTTGTTACTGTGTATAATGTTCTTCTGGTTCTGCTCACTTAATTTCGCATTAGTTCATGTAAGTCTTTTCCAGGTTTTTCTGAAAACATCCTGCATATTATTTGTATAGTATAGTAGTACTCCATTACATTCATATACCATGTCTTGGTCAGCCATTCCCTAGTTGATGGATATCTCCTCAATTTCTAATTCTTTGTCACCACAAAAAAGCTGCTATAAATATTTTTGTACTTATAGGTCCTTTTTCTTTTTCTCCTTTTTTGATCTAACAAGATTTCTTTTTTTATTTGATAGCTATTTTAATCAAATTATTAACCTTAGTAATTATCTGCATTACATTTTACCAAAGAATGCTATTTTAAAATCTTTAATTTTCAGAGTCCTTTGGTGGTTTTCTCAACTCCACAACAACAGCATCTTATAGACCACAAGGCTATTTTTATAACCAGAAAACCTATCAAACCACAGGCAAGAAGAATGATTATTTTTCAAATATTTTGAAACTCAGTTATCTCTTGGGCTTAACTGGATCTACGAGGCTTTGTGATGATAAAAAAAAAAATTATAGCTGAGAATTTCCCAAATTCAACAACTAAAAAGTTTTATTTTTCATTATAAGTTTAGCATTATTATAGATCATAGTTCTTACAACTAAACAGAGTACTAGCTTCACTAGCCACTCTGTTCTCCTTTTGTCACCTTGATTCCTTGACCAGTTCAACTCTAGACTTTCCTCCTCTCATGAGTCCTCATCCCTCTTTGTGCCCTGACATACCTCAGCCTTGTATCACTCCCACCATCTCCTGTCTTTTCTCTTATGTAGATGTTGCTAAAGGAAGATGGAAAAAACCAAGCAGCAGTTCCGATTGGATCTATTACAAATTTGGTACACAATATTAAATAGATCTGCATCTCTGAAAGATAATCCTTCTATATCTCCTCAAGTCATATTAGATTGTGAGCTCCTTAAGGGCAGTAACTGTCATTTGCCTCTTTTTGTATCCCAGTAGTTAGCACAGTGTCTTCTAAATAGTAGGCATTTAATAAATGTTTATTGTTGGACTATCTCACTCTTTCTTTTTAATTTATTGATTTATTTATTTTTAGTTTTCAACATTCACTTCCACAAGATTTTGAGTTCCAAATTTTCTCCCCATCTCGTCCCTCCCCTCACCCCAAGATGGTTTACATTCTCAATACCCCTTCCCCTAATCTGCCCTCTCTTCTATCTCTCCCCCCTTCTCTTATCCCTTTCCCCTTCGATTTTCCTGTAGGGTGGGATAGATTTCTATACCCCATTTACTGTATATCTTATTTCTTGGGTTCCAAATTTTCTTCCTTCCTCCCTCCCCACCCACCCTCATTGAAAAGGCAAGCAACTCAATACAGGTTATACATGTGTAGTTATGCAAAACACTTCCATAGTAGTCATGTTGTGAAAAACAATTTTTTAACATTTGTTTTTAAAACTTTGGATTCCAAATTTTCTCCCTTCTTCCCTCCCCACCCATCCTCATTGAGAAGGCAAGCAACTTGATACAGGTTATACGTGTGTAGTCATACAAAACACTTTCATAGTAGTCATGGGAAAAACTAAGTATATTTCCCTTAATCCTATCCCATCCCCCATTTATTCTATTATTTCTTTTAACCCTTTCCCTCCTGAGAAGTGTTTACTTCTGATTACCCCCTCCCCCAATCTGCCTTCCCCTCTACCATCCCCCTTCTCTCTTGTCCCCTTCCCCCCCCATTTTCCTATAGGGTAAGATAGATTTCCATACCCCATTGTGTATGTTATTCCCTCCTTAAGCCAAATCCAATGAGAGTGAGATTCACTCATTCCCTCTTACCTTCCCCTGTTTCCCCTCCACTCTAACAAGATTTCTTGATGTAACATACTTCTTGGAGATGGAAGACAATTGCTCTCATAGTTCCTGATTCAGTATCCTACTTGAAAGGAAAAGTCAGTGAATACTGACTCAGAATAGAGGACTGATAAAAGCTTTTACTTATATATAAAACTTCAAAGTATATGTTCATTTTCCAAGATGAATCTGAACTGCAAGTCAGTTCTCCAAATCTTAGAGTGACTGTGTAGTACTTTGTGGGAAAGAGGGACTTATCAGAATGATAAAGTGCTCCCATGATACCACAACCCAAAATTTAGTTCCCTTCCAGGAAAAGCTGATAGGCTTTTTGAGTGCTTTATGTCTCCTCTGTGTTATTGACTCTTGTGAGTTCTCATATCCTTGTGCATTTTCTATAGGGCTGAAAGAAGGTCTGCTCCTTATCTCACACCAAATTGCCCATTGAGTACCTTTGTGGGAATTGGGAAACTCAATACCCACATTTCAGGAAACCTAGATACAAGTTATATGTGAGTTTTATTTTGAATATTTCTTTGGAGTAAAGCTCCAGTATGGGGGCATGGATCACAAGGAGACCTTTGGTATTGGCCCCTAGGATGAAGTCTGGTCTTTCTCATCACAGAATGTTGGGGGACAGGGAAGGAGAGAGTGGTGTGGACCATGAGTAATACCTATAATTTACATACATTTCTGAAAAGACTTTAATCCTAATGTTACACTCCTATGGTGTCTTTCAACTGCAGATTGAAATGCTCCTTGAATGTGTTGCCTAATTATCTGTCTGACCTTGAGAAGCAGATAGATAGAATGCACAGCATTACTATTTCTCTTTCTCTCTCTGACACAAATGTGATTTAGGAGGAATTACACCAGATCTCAGATCAATCCAATTAGATAAGCACTTATTAGATGGTTATTTTCTGCAGGACACTGCTGTATTCTGAGGAAGATAGAAAAAAGCTATAAGACCAGACTTAGCCTGGGGAAGCATAGAGTCTAAAGGAGGGATAAGACACATACACACATAAGTAGAACAGAATGTGGTAAATATCTGCCGCACCAGTATTCCTCCTATTTCCTTTGATCATAGTCTTGGTATTATTTTTGATTCCTTCCTTTCCTTTACATCTTTCATGTAGGAATCAAGTTATCTCAGTTCCATCTTCACAACATCTGTAGCACTTATTCCTTCCTTTCTATTCTTCCTACCACTACCCAGGCTTAAGCCCTCATTACTTCATTTTCCTAGATTGTTGTAGTTGCCTCATTCAGGTATTCTGAGCCCTATTCTCTGTCCCACTCCAATCCATCATTCATTTTACTTCCAGTTACACTTTTGTCTTTGTATCTCTGGCACCTAGAGGAGTGTCTTGAACAAAGTACATGCTTAGTAAATGTTTATTTAGTTGATTTGAATTGTCACCTTTCATGAAAACTACTACCACCATTTACTAGTGCTTTCTGTATTTCAAATTTCCTTGTATTTAACTTAGCTATGTACATATTGTATCTCCCCAAAAGAATGTAAATTCTTTGTGAGAAGGGACCATTTACTTTTTGTCTAAATAGTCCTGCTCCCCAGGACAATATATCTCACATACTAGGCTTTTATTAAATGGTTGTGGAATTATATTCAAAGAATAACTAGAAAAGGAGGTAAAGAGGGGATAATTATTGATCAAGAACGAGAGATCACAGATGGACAACCCAATTGCCAGACTGGTTGTACACAATATTAAAATAACCAAAGGCTAACACCACTATTTTTAGTGAGTCTTCTCTCTAGGATTTATAGAACAACAAAAACCAAAAAAAAAAAAAGGAAGATAAATAGAATGGGAAAGCATTGAGAGCTTAAAATCTGTACCAGTCAGAGGAGGGTCCTCATAGCAATGAACCCATAGTTCCATTTGAATAGCTCTAATACAAGATAAAAAATGAAAAATAATGGGTAAAATTAAATTTTAAAAATTCTCTATAGATATCCTGTAATTTACTCTGCCCATTATCTCCAATAGGCCAGAAAAGAGATGGGTATAACGAGCAGACAACATAAAAGGTAGACAATGTACTTAATACTGTCTTCCAATGCACACTTAATTCCATTTTGGCCAATATATTTTCTCTTTTAGGTCAGCAGGCTATAATTATTTATGCTATCCCAGTAGCAGAGCCTAACTTTTGATGGGTGGGCCTGATTCCTATCATGGAGTTGCTTAATAATATTTCCTTTGACTCATTTCCCTCTTGCTCCCAACATTCAGATTTGAATGGGAAACTCTTCCAGGTATCTTGCTTCTAATATATTCATTTGACTCATTTGTTAGCAAATCAAGCATCTTGATGGCATTAGAATATAAAAAAGGCATTCATTTATGAAATAAAGGAAAAGGAAAGTAACATAATGAAATCACAACCAGCATTCCTGGTGAGTACAGTCACATTTCCTTTCTACCATTATAATTTTTGTCTCAATTTCCTCCAAACATTCATAAAACGAATAGGAAAAATTATTGAAAAATTTTCTTTGAAGCAGGAGAAAGGAGTTGGGAAAATTAGTGAAATCAATCATCAGCATTTTTTCTTGAATCACCAGTCATTCTGATTTGGCAATTATTCTCAGTCTCTTGCCAATAGAGAAGCTTCATTGCTACCCTGATTACGTCCACAGCTACCAGTCAACTCTGTTCTTCCAAAGGTTCCAATCTTCACTTCTTTCTTCCTTTCCCTTTGTCTTCAAATGTTCTCCCTTGGTGCCTGTCTGTCATTAGCCTTTAGTCCACAGTTTTTGTGAAATGTAATCTCGTACTACTTCTATGTTCTGTAGCCACTTGGCAAGCTCGCCTTAATCTCCATCCTCCCATAAAGGGATTGGAAAAAGAAAAAAAAAAAGGTAAGAGTTTCCTGAAGCCTTCTATCATTTTTACATTGTGACTAAAGCAAAATCTTTTTTTGGCTTTACATCTCAAGTCCTTAGCACAGTGCTTTGCACATATAGCAGTCCAATACATCCATGGGTTCATTGATATTCTTACTTCTTCCATTGATGCAGATCTCAGGTCCTACATGCCTGTTCACCTTGTGTAATCACTCAATTCCAGACAGGGGCTCCATCCAATATTGTGTTGCTGGAGTGCTTCTTCATATGCACACACACCCACACACCCACACACACCCACACCCACACATACACCCCCCCACACACACATTTACCATTTCATAGATACTAATGGAACATATAGGCTACCCATAGATTTTCATCACTATTGTTAAAAACTTGTTTATCCTTTTTTTAATCATACATTTCTCTGATGACATCATTTACACTGTTTTTACTTTGTAATTCTTCCTTTGTATGCTGTCAGCTTGCTTACATCTATCATGCATCTCCCCATTGTCCTTTGATTGATCTTGGATATCATTCTTCAGAAACTCTGGTATTTCATGTCTTGCAGGTATACAACATCACTAGAAGAATATTGCTGTAAAAAATTATACTTTGCTTCAAAAAGAAGTTTTGAGTCACTAAAGGAATTTCTTCAAAACAGCCTCCTTTTTTTTTCCTGCTCAGTTCTGGTCCAATTTCACTGGACATTTAAATTTAAATTTTCTTGTGTCATATTGACCCTGTCAAAGAAAAAAAAAGAAACCTATTAAAACCGTACTGTGTTTTATGCTTGTTGATCAAAAATAATATTTATTAATCTAATATTCAAGCATTTCTAATTTAAAGAGAGGAATTTCCAAACTGGCATAGTTTACCACCCCCAGCCCAAATTCCTTCCCCACACTTACCATTTCCTTAGGCATATCTTTCTTCCTAAGACTATTTTCAGTAACATCTATAGATATGTTGAAGAATAAAACTCTTGTTGGGAAGAAATTGGATTTATGGTTAACATTCCAGAAGAAAGGTCAACAACAATAAAAAAAATTAATCTCTAACTAGCCCTGGATGCTTTCAAGGAATGAAAGTATGTCTTCCCAATGACCAATATTGTAATATTCTGTAAATGGGGGGGAAAGAGGGTACTTACCTTTGAATGAAAAAGAGGGCACTCTCTTTAGGTGTGTCCCCAGCCAGTTGTTTTAGGGGATGAACAAGGCAATAGTCTTTACAAGACAAGAGACACATTATTGTCCTAAATTTGTTTTCCAGCCTTACTTTCCTTAAACTAAAAGTCTTGGATCCTGAAAAAAGTTATAGAAAGCATTTTTAAACTAGAGACACATTTCTAGAGAAATTGAAATAGAAGTTCATAATCTGTACCAAAACCAGCTTTTAGTGCATTGTAAGGCACCAGAGTATTGGACAGCAGCTCCCATAAGAACCGCATTGCTTTCAGTCTCCTTGGGGAAGTCTTTTTCCCTGGTGTTCATGTCAACTCAAAACTGGGATATTTAACCCAGGATGGCACTGTGTATCAGTGTTGTTTCTGCTTTCTAGAAGAAACATATAGACTAGTACTAACCTAGCAGAGTGAGTCTGGTAGAACATCACCCAGAGTTCAGCCATGGCCACAAACCACATATATGGTAGAGAATTTAATATAGTGGACAGCTATAGTAGGGTCATTTAAATAAACCATTACCTATTCTTCAATTTAATAGTTCATAAAACTGTAGGTTTCAGTCATTGGCATATAACATCTGCTTGTTAGGTCACAAACATTCATCTGTAGAATCTTATGTGAAAGAGTTTTACCCTGATAGATGAAATTAGAATTTCTTCATGTGCAAATTTTCTTTCATTCTGTAACTCAATGCAATCATTTGAATTATGTGGACTTATCTCTTTATATTAAATAGTTATACTGATTGTAAGTGCTTTGAAAAAACTACATTTATAATGTGTAACAATAATATAAATTAATTCCCTTAAAGGATATATTGGTGGAAAGTAGTCCAAATATTTTAATATTTTTATGCTTATTGGAAAAACAGAAAGTTCACTGAATGTGAAAAGCATCTTTTTTTTTTAAACAATCAGTGGCCTTTTGTGCACATCTAGCTAACCCTTGGTTTGCAAAACAGATTGCAATGCTTACTGATAAAAACTTGTGCATTTAGCCAGAGACTTAAAAGGTGCAAAAAATTCCTGTTGAATCCACACCATCTTTCTTTCAACCTGATTTTCTTGTAGCTAATATGTGTTGTCTTGATTTGGTCAATTAATTAAATAGGCAAAATGCTTAATTGAAGTAACAATGTGAGCTTTCTAAAATTAACAAATAATTCCAGTCTCACTGTGTAATTTTCTATTTTCTCCTATATTTCTGTTATTACATTTTATATACTGCTATATATAAAAGCTTCTGTAAGAGCTTTATAGTATGCAGAGACATATTTTGTTTTAAAGATGATTAATAAACCATTTTGTATTTGCATGTTGTGGATCCACCTTGCTGATTAGCTTAGTGCCTGAGAAAAATCACCAAGGACTAAAATAAATCAAGTTGTAAAATTAATTTTACATTATATGAAAAAAAGAAATGGAAGCACATAATATTAGAAATATGTTTAGTCAACAAAAAATCCACTGAACACTAAATAACTACTATGTACAAAATGGTGAGTTAGGTATTATGGGGAACATGAAGATAATGATAAATGGTCTCCATTCAAAAAGCTTATCCCTCCACATCAACTTCCTTAATTCCACTGAGGGCAACAACAGTCTCACATATTTTCAACCTTAGAATTCTCAATTCCTCATTCTCATCCCTTTATGTACAATTAATTCAATTAGATTTCATTCAACAAGAATTTATTAAGTGCCTATTAAGTGAAGTACTAAGGATATAAGTATATGAGAGTGCCTCAAAGCCCCTCTGAGGTTTTGGGCTTCTGGTATCTGCGTGTAATAATGTAAAAAATTCAGCTAGACAGGTTGAATTCACTCCTACTTTGCCCCCTGGGTACACATTGTCTGTATCTTATCACTGCCCACTCATCATACCAGAGAAGGAAAGAGTCAGGGTTTGAAAACTAGTATCTTCTGTGCTTAACACAGTGTCTGGCTCGTAGTAGGCACTTAATAAATATTTATTGACTGATTCCTGTGAGGGATTGTCTGATGTTGGCTGTGCCATGTGGGAGTGGGACAGCAGAGAACAAGTTCCCTTTGTCTAGTCCCCTCCCTAGGTGCAACGTCAACCCCAGAGGTCTCCTTCCTGACTTCCTGGGTCATGTACTTTCCCTTTGTGTAGCATTGTCCCCAGACGCCTCCTCCCGGTATCTGGGCCTGACTTCCTGGGTCACGTACTCTCCCTTTGTCTATGCACTAACCCCAAAGGTCTCCTTCCTGTATCCTGTCCTAGCCTCCTGCGTCACTTCCTGTCCCTTGGTGCAACACTAAACCCAGACATCCCCTTCCAGTATCTGATCCTACAATCAATGACTAGTAGGCGGGCTGAGGAGGAGGGGCTAAGAAGGTACTTAAGGAATGGCAGGGATCGGAGCTCGCTCTCTCTTGCTCCTGCTCTCTTGCTCTGGCCTTCCTGCTTGGCCTTGCTGTGATGGCTTCTGAATAAAGCTCGAGTGTTTGCACCTCCTAATTGGCTCGTCTCTGTGTTTATCCGGGTGGGCACCGAAGACTGGTAAGTAGTATGACCTTGGCAGCCTGCTCCTTATAGGAGGAGAGTGCACGGCGCGACCGGCATAGATTCCCAACATTGTTTCTTGGGCAAATGGCCATTATTTGGCTTATAGTCTGGCAATTAGAGATTAAACCTCAGAAATGCTAACCATTCCATGACAAATGAACCCAATTCCCTGGTCCAGGAAAGGAAATTCCAAGATACATCTAAGTTTTAGACATCAGCTAGTTGGGAGGACCCTACTCAGTGTTCTAAATTATCAGTAATTGGGGTTGAAAAACTCGTGCTGGTTAGAAAAGAGGCTTCATTAGCCAAAAGGGACAAGAGAAACAAGACATTAGAATCTGAGGTAAATTCTTTTTCTGGTCCTAGGGAAAGATTCTTGCTTTTTTTTTTTTCTTTTCTTAAAGACCATGTGGAATTTGAGCAGAAAGGGGCATGACAGCACCTATCTTTTCCTTTAGGAAGAGAAAGTCAAAGATTTCAAATGAACCATAAGCTAGAGGCAATGTCATTTAAGTAACCAAAAAAAGTCCAGTTTGCCAGTGTTTAGCGCCTGTGTGACTAAGAAAATGACCATTGATAGAAAGAGGAAGTTATAAGGTATAGGCTACAGCCCTTAGAAGCTTTTCTGTCTGGCTGCATTTTACATCTTTCAAGGTAACAAAATCTAGCTCACAGCACATGCATGACATAGACATTTTACAAACAGAGACAGACACAGAGAAAATGACAAGACAGATATAAACAGAACCGGTTCAGCAGAGAGATATGCAGTTGCAATTTCACAGAGGTGCACAGCAAGGCTCTAATTTTACAGAGGTGCAGAGGTGCCAAACAAAACGTTTGCAGTGCAGAAAGGATATTCTTTCCAGAAGGACCAGAGATGAACTGGGTCACAAGAGGGGCCTTAGAGTTTTTCACACCAAGAAAGGTGAGCTCAGTCTATGGTGAGTCTGGGATTAGATCCAGGAACAAAGGGCAGAGGACTCATCAGATGAGGTGGGGTTGGATTCCAGAAAAATAAATCTCCAGTGGTGCCTAGTCCATTGCTATTGGTACCAGAAAGTCCACTTGGCTCTGTTCTGTACAATTCTACGACTAACACCAATTAATGTCATCTGGACCAGAACTGGGCTTTAACTTGTGGGTGGCCTGAGCCAAACAGAGCAGGTTAGAGACAGGAGAGTCAGGACACAAACATATTTAATTTCAGAGTGAGGAAATGCTTGAAAGCAGAAGTACATTTTTTTTTTCAGCCAAAGACAAGGTTTATTAAAGATCAGCCATACCAGCCAGACTCATAAGAAATCTAAGCATTTGTATCACTAAGGCAAGTGGGCCAGATCTTAAGAATCTGAGCATCTTAATGGAGACAAGATGAATCTTATGTACAGAAAGACTGTGGGAGGGCTCCAGGAGTGGCCAAGTAGTCTGGGGTGACTGGAGGAGGGGTCTAAGGAGAATCTGGGTGGAAGTGGCCAGTAAACTGGGGTGAACAGAATGACAGACACCTGGACCAGGTGGCCAAGGGAGAATGGAGTCTAGATAGACTTAAGGGTGGGAAGTGGGCATTGGGATGAACCATAACATAATCATTCTTTGCCATTCCCACGTGTGAACAATACAGGCACTCTTGGGTCCTGTGGGAACAGTCTCCAAGTTGATTATCTCACAGACACAAATAGAACCAGAGTTAGTGTGTTGGAAACAAGTGCAGTACCTGGTTTGGTTCATGTAACTGTTACAAAAACAGGGATCGTGAACATGTCAAAAGGTGTGATGATGGCTTTCAGGTCCCTGGGAAATAGAGGAGCAGTGATAGGTGTTGGGCAAAGCAATACACTTTGCTAGAGGGTGAGATCATCCAGTGTGCAAAGGATTGTTATGCCAAACTTAGGGCACAGCTTGCTTGCTGGGCCTTAACTCTGGGAAACTGGCTGTCTCCAAATATCTTTATACCTGATAGGAAATAAACATTCATGAAGTCAGTGAAAGTCCACTGAGTGAGCTGAGGATATGGCAGTAATGGCCGTGGTGGTGGTGGTGCTGGCGGGGAACAAATAATTGTATGACAGAGGAATAAGAACCACAGTACCTAGCTAGATCTTTATTTTCATAGACTATAGGACTTTTGAGTCAGTTAGTTCAGGCCTTTAAGAATCAAAGTCAGGGAATTTGATTCTGGTCCCATGATCAGCAGCCTATCTCAACTTTCTTCCAAAGGTTATTGAAAATGAAAAAGCAAGTATGAGTTTACATTCAAAGTATTTTTATAGAACTAAGTGTTCTGCTATGTTGTACTCTTAAAGTGTCATGGACCTCCAGAAAGAGTTTGTGTTTCTTTCCTTTAGTGACTCTGTTTGGTTTTGGCACAAAGGAGTAGTTTCCTATACTTGTTTTTCAAAGAAATTTTGCACTCCTGAGTATGGACCCCAATAATCTGTGCCTGTCTATGGGTTACATGAAGGAACTGTGGAACTGTTTTTATCTCATCAGATTGGTAAGGGCTGTGGCTGATAATGAGACATGGGACCAGGTTAGGTGTTGTCTGAGAATATAGTTTTGATTTTCCCTGTCTGTTCTCAATCGTTAGCACCCAGGGAAGATAACAGTAAGAGGTGTGTGTGTGTGTGTGTGTGTGTGTGTGTGTGTCTGTGTCTGTGTGTGTGTGTGTGTGTTTGTGTGTGTGTGTGTGTGTGTGTGTGTATGTGTGTGTGTGTGTGGTGGGGGCTGGGGAGTGAGATTCCAGGAGTGGAGGCTGGGGTGGGTGTAGATAGAAGAAAATAGGACTAAGGACAGAACTTTGAGACATGCTCACATTTAGGGAACATAAAAGAATCTTGAGATGAGGTCACATTTAGGGACGTAAAAGTAATGTTCAGAGAATTGGAAAGAGAACCATGAAAAGGCAGTTGCTGAATCCAAAGAAGGCTAGAGTATCAAAGAGGATCATTAGTATCAAATGCTTCAGAGATATCAAATATGATAAGGACTTTGAGGGAATCTCTCTATAAGGAAATGAAATATTGCTGGTAACTTTGGAGCAATTTCATTAGAGTGAGAGATGGGGGGTGAAATTAAGTCTGAAGTAGGAGCAAGTAAGTGGTGATGATGTAGGGGAAACAAGTATAGACTATGCTTTCTAGAAGTTTTATAGTAAATGAGACTCCTCAGTAAGTGTAATAAAAAGCTGATAAACGTTTTGTGTACTGACAGTTTTGGAAATTACCAGTCAAATAGGCCTGTTTTTCTTTGGCATTTTCTTTATTTTCAAAACATTTTCAAGACATTAATTTCAAAACATTAAGGCATTTTCTTTATTTTCAAAACATCAAAACTTTAATTTCAAAACATTAATTCAAAATGCCATTAATTTGGCATTTTCTTTATTTTCAAAACATTAAAAACAAAACGTTCAAAACATTATAATTCAAAACATTCAAACTCAGAGTTTGAAGACATACTTCATTCTACTAAGGCAGATGTTTATCATTACA
Source organism: Vombatus ursinus (assembly GCF_900497805.2). Taxonomy (NCBI): domain Eukaryota; kingdom Metazoa; phylum Chordata; class Mammalia; order Diprotodontia; family Vombatidae; genus Vombatus; species Vombatus ursinus. The sequence goes on along the minus strand of NW_020954587.1, from coordinate 1,832,398 downwards.
GAGGAGGAAGGGATAGAGCGGGGAGGAGAATCCAGTGAAAAGCATTGCTGTAGTATTTTCTGTAGAACCATATGCAACTGTGTCTCTGACAGTTTGGAGGATTTTTTGGTTAAAGGTGGAAAAAGAATCACCTATTAAGATCCTACAAGAAAGGTGAGGGATACTTAATTCTCCTCTTCACCTCCACTCCAAGCCCTGGAATGTGGGGGTGGTCAGCATTCTGCAGCCATTCCCCTTCTCTCAAGTGAGACCTACTAATTGCCACCTCTGGCTCCATCTCTTGAGAGGAATTTTTCTGTGGAATTTTCTGAGGGAAATAATAGAGAAGGCAGCATGATCAGAACAGTACTAAATCATGACTAGACTGCCCAATCACTTTATAAGCTCACAGTTTTAACCTAGAAGAAAGAAAGAAAGAAAGAAAGAAAGAAAGAAAGAAAGAAAGAAAGAAAGAAAGAAAGAAAGAAAGAAAGAAAGAAAGAAAGAAAAGAGAAAAAGGAAGGAAGAAAGAAAGAAAGAAAGAAAGAGGACTAGAATCATATGCATTGAACTTTCTCTGCTTTTGGAAAAATTATAAAATAATTAATGATTCTCTTTCATATACCTAAATGATCCCTGGGTAGGGATGGGAGAAGGAAGAACAAACTGCTTCTACTCCGAAATACAAACAAAGAGACTCTGTCTTCTCTATCGACTTTCTCTCTCTAAAATCTACTGTATTCTTTTACAACTCTGTATTCATAAATAATGAAACATACCACACAAAGAAGTCATGATCAATCATATATTTATCTGTTGGAAGCTGTTATTGGTATTAATTAAAGCAAAAAATGTGAATAAATTTAGAAAACAGGAAAACTTTGAATTTAACATCCACTATCTCAGGCAGCCGAAAGGGGGGGAGAAAGTGACATCAATTCATGAAATAACGATAGACTCAATTATTTGCTCCTACTTATTTGCCATCATGCATCTGCTCATTTAATTAATTCTTATCTCCATATTATTTTGTACTCAGAGTATCTACCTAAATTAACCATATTATTATTTTTAAATGATTAATTAATTTATTTTTAGTTTTCAGCATTCACTTCCATAAGATTTTGAGTTTTACATTTTCTCCCAGTTTCTCTCCCCCTCTTCCAAGACAGGATTTAATCTGATATAGGCTTTACTTATACATTCATATTAAGCATATTTTCCCATTAGTCATGTTGTAAATAACAATTAGAACTAATGGGAGCAACCATGAAAATGAAACAATAAAACAAAACAACAAAGGAAAAAGAGAGCAAATAGTATCCTTTGATCTGCATTCAGACTCCATAGTTCTTTTTCTGGATGTAAATAGCATTTTCTATCATGAGTCTTTTGGAGTTGTCTTAGATCCTTGCATTGCTGAGAAGAGCTGTCTGTCAAAGTCAGTCATCACACAATGTGGCTGTTACTGTGTATAACATTCTTCTGGTTCTGCTCACTTCACTCAGGATCAGTTCATACAAGTCTTTCCAGTTTTTTTTTTCTGATGTTTGCCTTCCCATTTCTTATAACATGATAGTATTCCATTACGTTCATATACCACAGCTTGTTCAGCCATTCCCTAATTGATGGCCATCCCCTCAATTTCCAATTCTTTGCCACCACAGAAAGAGCTGCTATAAATATTTTTATACATGTGGGTACTTTTCCCATTTTAATGATCGCTTTGGGATACGGACCTAGAAGTGGTATTGCTGGGTCAAAGTGTATGTACATTTTTATAGCCCTTTGGGTATAGTTCCAAATTTCTCTCCAGAATGGTTGGCTCAGTTTACAATTCCATCAACAATCCATTAATGTTCCAATTTTCCCACTTCTCCAACATTTATCATTGTTCTGTTTTGTCATGTTAGCACATCTGATAGGTATGATGTGGTGCCTCAGAGTCATTTAGATTTGCCTTTCTCTAATCAATGGTGATTTAGAACATTTCTTTATATGATTATACAGAGCTTTAATTTCTTCCTCTGAAAACTGCCTATTTATATCTTTTGACCATTTATCAATTGGGGAATGACTTTTATTCTTATAAATTTGACTCAGTTCTCTATATATTTTAGAAATGAATCCTTTATCAGAGACACTGGTTCTAAAAATTCTTTTCCAGTTTTCTGCTTCCCTCCTAATCTTGGATGCATCAACTTTGTGCAAAAACTTCAATTTAGTGTCATCAAAATTATCCATTTTGCATTTCATAATGTTCTCTATCTCTTGTTTGGTCATAATTCTTCCCTTCTCCATAGATCTGAAAAGTAAACTATTCCTTGATCTCCTACTTTGCTTATAGTCTCAGTCTTTATATCTAAATTTTGTACTCATTTTGACTTTATCTTGATATATGGTGTAAGATGCTGGTCTATGACCAGTTTCTTCCATACTATTTTCCAGTTTTCCAAGTAGTTTTTGTCAAATAGTGAGTTCTTATCCCAGAAGCTGGAATGTTTGGATTTATCAAATGGTAGATTAGTATAGTCATTGACTGTTGTGTCTTGAATACCTAACCTATTCCACTGCTCCACCACACTGTTTTTTTTTTTAGCCAATACCAAGTAGTTTTGATGATTGCTGCTTTATAATACACTTTAAGATCTGGTAGGGCAAAGCCACTTTCCTTTGCATTTTTTTTTCATTAGTTCCCTTGATATTCCAGATCTTTTGTTCTTCCAGTTGAATCTTGTTATTGTTTTTCCTAGCTGTGTGAAATAATTTTTTGGTAGTTTGATTGGTATGGCACTGAATAAGTAAATTAATTTAGGTAGAATTGTCATTTTTATTTTATTAGCTTGGCCTATCCATGAGCAACTGATATTTTTCCAGTTATTTAGATCTGACTTTATTTGTGTGAAAAGTGTTTTGTAGTTATGGTCATATAGTTCCTGGTTTTGTTTTGACAGGTAAACTCCCAAATATTGTATAATGTCTACAGTAATTGTAAATGGAATTTCTCTTTTTATCTCGTTTTGGGTTTTGTTAGTGATATATAGAAATGCCAATGATTTGTGTGGGCTTATTAACCATATTATTTTTAATATTATTTATTTTTCACATCCATTTTTAAAAAATTTTGAGTTTCAGTTTTTTTCATTCTATCCAGCCCCTCCCCCACCCATTGAGAAAGCAATCAGTATGATATCAATTATACATGTGACATCATACAAAACATGTATCTATATTAGCCATGTTGCAAAAAATAAATAAATCAAGAAAAATAAAGTAAAAAAAATTTTTTAATTTTCACTGAGTTCATTTCTTTTCCTGGAAGTGGATAGCATTTTTCCATTATGAATTGTCTTGGATCATGGAATTGATCAGACTAGTTAAGTCTTTAACAGTTGATCATTATTACAGTATTACTGTTACTATGTATAATGATCTCTAGATAACTAAAAATTAACAAAAACTTTATCATTTTACTAGATTCTGCTGCTCTATTTTTTTCATCCAATTTAATTTCTTTGATCCTCCTCTACCACTCAATTACCCAAACTACTCTGTCTCTCCCAAACTTTCTAGATACTAGGTATATCCTTGATTCTTATACTTATTTTTCATGCATTAAATGGCCAAGAGATTAGTATTTCTGGATGACCTATTAGTTGACATTTTAAGGGAAAGTCTGGTCCCTGTTCTTATGAATGGAAAGTGAGCAAACATTGGTAGCTGAGATATCTTCTCTTCAATACTTGAGGGCCACGGATTCCCAAAGTGGGTGATACCATCCCCTGGGGCATACTACAACAATCCTAGGGGGACAGTAGTAACCTTGGTTCAATTGGGGGGGCACTGAATAAAAATAAGGGGAAGGTGGAAGCATAAGGAAAGAAGAGAAGAAAATTTTGAAAAACCATTTGCACGTGTTTCATTTGTTGTGTAACAGAGTAAAAGTCAAAGTGATTACATTATTTTCCACATAAACACACAAAATGCAAATTATAACTGATCAGTTGTCAAGTCTTCTGACAGGTCTTAACAAGCAAGTGTTGGCAGGCAAGCATGTTGCACATTGTCAGGAAGTCCAGCATGCATCTGCAGGAATATGTGCATGTAATGACTTATTTATGATACAAAGCTATAAAATTACATTGCACAATATTGTGTTATCAAAATTTCAATGCATGGAAAAAATCCCCACAAATATACAATAAAATTTTAAATTTAAGATGTGTCATTTTAAAAGTATATTATGTATATAATTTTGAAATGATGCACATTAAAAAAAAATTTGGAGGGTTAAAGAAAAGTAGATTTCAAGGAGGGGCACTGAGTAATTTTTTTTTTTTTGAAAAGGGAGTGGTAGGCCAAATAAATTTAGGAACTTCTGCCTTAGACTGTCCCATTTGACTATTGAAGGTGGAGGTGTCTGTTGCTGAAAGAACTGTTGTGGTTCTACCATGCCAATGCAGAGTCTAACCTTTAAGTTTTGAGTCTCTCACACTATTTTTAAAATTAATTTTATTTTTTTCTTTTGTTTTGGACATCATCAGAATTTCTGCCAGGAACCTTTCTCTTTCCCCTCCAAGAAAGACCTCTTATATAGCAAAGGATATTTTTAAGGAAAAAGAAAAAAAAACAGACAAAAACTCAACAAAACTGATAAATATATTTTTTAAGGTCTGAAAATGTATTCAGTGTTCCATATCTTTGGACCTCCTACCTCTACAAAGGAGTAGAGTAGAGGTATTTTCTCATAGCTTTTCTTGGGAACCAAAATTCTTTGTAATTTTACAACATTAACTTTTGTTTATTTTGTGATTGTTTCCATTTACACTATTGTGGTTATTGTGTATGTTGTTTTCTTGACTCTGCTTGCTTCACTCTGCATCAGATTTTATAATATTTCCATACTTCTCTTTATTCATTATATTCATAATTTCTTACAGCAGAGTAATATTCTGTTACATTTCTATTCCCTAATGTATTTAGCATTCCCTATTCAATGAGTACTTCCTTTGTTTCCAATTCTTTGCTACTACAAAAAGTGCTGGTACAATATTTGTGGTGTATCTGAGTACTTTATTCTTCTCAGTCATCTCTTTGGATTATAAACCTAGTTGTAGAATCTGTGGGTCAAAGGGTATGGAATCTTTAGTCACTTTGTTTGCATAATTCCAAATCACGTTCCAAAATGGTTGTCCTGATTCATAGTCCAACCAACAATGCTTTTCCCACATTCTCTCCACCCATGACTGTTCCTCACTTTTGTCTATTTTGTCGATTTGCTGATCATGAGGTTGTTTAACAATCTCAGGGTTGTTTATTTATTTATTTTTAGTTTTTAACATTCACTTCCACAAGATTTTGAGTTTCAAATTTTCTCCTCTCTCCTCTCCCCCCACCCCAAGATGGCATGCATTCTCAATACCCCTTCCCCCAACTTGCCCTCCCTTCTATCACCCCTCCTTCTCTTATCCCCTTCCCCTTCTATTTTCCTGTAGGGCAGAAAAGATTTCTATAGCCCATTGCCTGTATATCTTATTTCCCATTTGCATGTAAAAACAATTTTTAACATTTGTTTTTAAAACTTTGGGTTCCAAATTCTCTCCCTTCCCCACCCGCCCCACCCTCATTGAGAAGGCAAGCAACTTGATACAGGTTATACGTGTGTAGTCATGAAAAATGTTTCCATAATAGTCATATTGTAAAAAACTAACTATATTTCCCTTTATCCTATCCCATCCCTTATTTGTTTTATTCTCTTTTTTGACCCTTGTCCCTCCAAAAGTGTTGGCTTCTGATTACCCCCTCCCCCAATCTGCCCTCCCTTCTATTATTGCCTGCTTTCTTATTCTCTTCTCCCATATTTTCCTGTAGGGTAAGATAGATTTCCATGACCAATTGAATGTCTATGTTATTCCATCCTTAAGCCAAATATGATGAGAGTAAGAATCACTCATTCCCTCTCAACCTCCCCCCCCACTTTCCCTCCACTGTAAAAGCTGTTTCATTTATTGAGATAATTTACCCCATTCTACCTCTCCCTTTCTCCTCCTAGTATAATCCTCTCTCACTCCTTAATTTTGTTTTTTAGATATCATCCCTTCATCTTCCACTTACTCTGTGCCCTCTGTCTGTCTATCTATCCATCTATCTATCTATGTATGTTTGTATGTGTGTGTGTATGTATGTATGTATATTCCCTCCAGCTACCCTAATACTGAGAAAGGTCTCATGAGTTACAAATATCATCTTTCCATGTAGGAATGTAAATAGTTCAACTTTAATAAGTTCCTTATGATTTCTCTTTCCTGTTTACCTTTTCATGCTTCTCTTGAGTCTTGCATTTGAAAGTCAAATTTTCTATTCAGCTCTGGTCTTTTTATCAAGAATGCTTCAAAATCCTCTATTTCATTGAATATCCACTTTTCCTCTGAAGGATTATACTCAGTTTTACTGGGTAAGTGACTCTTGGTTTTAATCCTACCTCCTTTGCCCTCCAAAATATCATTTTTTCAAGCCCTCTGATCCCTTAATGTAGAAGCTGCTAAATCTTGTGTTATCCTTATTATGATTCCACAGTACTTGAATTATTTCTTTCTGCTTGCAATATTTTCTCCTTGAACTAGGAACTCTGGAATTTGGCTATAATATTCCTCAGAGTTTTCTTTTGGGGATCTCTTTTAGGAGATGATTGCTGGACTCTTTTAATTTCTATTTTACCTTCTGGTTCTAGAATATCAGGACAGTTTTCCTTGATAATTCCTTGAAAGATGATATCTAGGCTATTTTTTTTATCATGACTTTCAGATAGTCTAATAATTTTTAAATTTTCTCTCCTGGATCTATTTTCCAGGTCAGTTGTTTTTCCAATGAGATATTTCACATTGCCTTCTGTTTTTTCATTGTTTTGGTTTTGTTTTATAATTTCTTGATTCCTCATAGAGTCATTAGCTTCCATTTGCTCCATTCCAGTTTTTAAGGAATCATTTTTGTGGCAGCTAGGTGGCACAGTAGATAGAGCACTAGCTCTGGAGTCAAGAGGACTGAATTCTAATCTACCCTCAAGCACTTGACACTTACTAGCTGTGTGACCCCTGGGTAAGTCACTTAACCCCATTGCCTAGCCAGAAAAAAAAGGAAATATTTTGCCATTTCAGTTAGTCTATTTTTAAGGTGTTATTTTCTTCAGCAATTTTTGTGTCTCCTTTAGCAAGCTGTTGATTTGTTTTTCACAATTTTCTTGTATCACTCCCATTTCTCTTCCCAATTTTTCCTCTACTTCTCTTACTTGCTTCTCAAAAGCCTTCTTAAGCTTGTCCATGGCTTGGGACCAATTCATATTTTTTTCTAGAGGCTTTGGATGTAGGAGTTTTGACTTCGTTGTCTTCTTCAGGTTGTATGTTTTGATTTTCTTTGTCACCAAAATACAATTTAATAGTCTGAGGTATTTTTTTTTTGTGTGTGTGGTCTGCTCATGTTCCCAGCCAGTCACTTGACTATTAAACTCTTTGTTAAGGTAGGGCTCTGCTTCCACTGTGGAGGGTGTACTGTCCCAAACTTCAGGGGTTTTGTGCAGCTGTTTTCAGAGATACTTCTGGGAATCTGTAAATTTTCAGTTCTTTCAAGGTGGCATGATAAGAGGCGAGGTCTTTACTCCTTTCCTGACCTGTGCTGTGGTCTATGAGTGACCACAAGCACTCTTTTCTGTTTTGAAACTGTGAGGAGGATTCCCTCTCCACAGCCACCACAAGCCCTTCCACACCAACGCTCCTCCTCGCCCCAGGATTGCCACCTATAACTGTGACCCAGATCCTAGCAGGGCACAGCAGAAGAATCCTGTCTCAGCACCAGCAAAGAGATCTCCACAATCCACCTCTGATCAGCCACTAGATCCCCCCTACTATCTGTGGGTTGAGAGCTCTGGGAGCAGCTGCCCTGGTTCTGCACTAGGACTGGGGCCAAACCCTGCTCCTCTCTCATCCAGATCCTCCAGACCTTTCCACATGACCTTCTAAGTTGTCTCTGGCATTTGTTGGTTGAGAAATCTGGAAACTGCTGCAATTGCTAGTGATTCAGTCTGCTCTGAGGACTGCTCCAGGTTCTCTGAGGCCCTGACTTTGCCTGCATGTCCCACACTGAATTAAGTTCCGCTCCCAGCCTATCGCCACAGATCTTCCCCATCAACCATCCAGGTTTTCTTGGGCTGGAAATTTATTTCACCCTGTCTTTTTCTAGGTTCTGCTGCTCTAGAATTTGTTTAGAGTCATTTTTTACATCTATTTGGAGGGGTTTGGGGGACAGCTCAAGCAAGTCACTGTTTTTACTCTGCAATCTTTGCTCTGCCTCTGTCAGGATTGTTTTGATTTGCATTTCTCTTATTTGTGATTTGGTACATTCTTTCATATGGGCTTCATGTAATCTTTGAACTGATACCCCAAACCCAAAGTGAGATAGAATTTCTCAGTTTCATCCACTGTGCACTTTTCTTTCCTTGGAGTATATCTCTGTAAGTTTCTCTTACGACTAAGTTAACATATGATTATCTTTTTCCAGGACAGTGATCAATTCACTGTTTCCAGAGTCTCACCCAGAAAAGTGCTAAAGACTTTATATCTCTATGCAGAAACTTTTATCCAAATTGCAGGATGCTGATATGAAGTTTTGTTCACAGAAAAATGTGTCCCTAGACTACAAGCTCCTCTAGTAAGTTTAGTAAATTAACCTCTTTGCGTTGTTGAACAATATTTTACATACATACAAATTTGAAGTTGATTACTTCATTCAATGTTTCCATTATGAAGGAATGCCAAGGTTTGTTGTAACAAATAATAAAATTGAAAAATATCATTGTGAAAAAAATTATTTATCAGGTAGTGTGGCCTATTGTAGTGATTCAAATCATGCCTTTGATATGTATTAAGCCTTGTGACTGGAAAATGAACTTGGTCTCTCAGGTTGTTGTTGATCTGCTTTGTTATAGGAAGTTCCCTTACTAGAAGATTTGAAATTACTTATTTGGCAACAAATCTTTCTGTCTTTAGCACTGTCTCTGTTTCTCTTTTTCTCTCATTCATAAGGATATTCGGAGAAATTCTGAATGCTTCCTCCCTTGAGTGGCTATCTTTTTTACATCCATGTTTATTTCCACTATGTCCTTATTGTATCTCTTTCTGCTCCTGAAAAAGTGTGTCTCCCATTGGTCCAATCTCTTCAATAGACATTTGAGGCAGGGTTTGAAGGGAGTAAGAGGAAGTGAAGTCTCACCTACCCTGTCCTTCCTGAAGAGCTTGGTTGGAAGTCAGTCCTCTCAACAGGAGCTCTTCCACCATTAGACTGGCTCCCTGGACTGACTGCTCTTTTTATAACAAGATTTTCCCCCACTGGCCTCATCTTCCTTTATCCAATCAATTGAAGCATTTTAATTCTCTCAAGTTGATTAAGGGCTTATTCACACATAATTTGTGCTTTTGATTGGTTGATTCACTTTAGGTGTCAGGGCCTTCTGTGATTACATTAATTTACCTTCATCCTTATACCAGATGTAATTAGATGATGTGCTGCTTTTAATCGTGGTGAAATATATGGTCAGACTGTTTAAGCAAGACCATATATATTTCAGGAATCTTCTAAATCTTTGAGCATCCAGCTGGTTCTAAAATGTCATAGAAATGAATTTGATAGTTTCTATAGTCAGCAGTTTTATTAAAGGTCATTTGTCTTGGTTGGTCTTTTTTTACTGTGTAGCACTTGGTTCAAAAATTTCTGAAACCTGTTGAAATGGACCTCCTGTGCAAACTTGGGCAAATTGATTAGTTCTCTTGGTCAATTTCTTCGGTTACAAAATAGGAATAATAATACCCACTACTTCTCCTTGTCTCCCAGGAATATTGTATTAGGATTAATAATATCTTTGGGGAAATAAAATGTAAGGTAATCATATATTCATAAAGATAATCATATTTTCATAGAATGATGTAAGTTGATCTATTATCATTGTTCTGTTTTCTTCGCATTTTCATTTTATATAAAACCATTTTTAGGTAACTTTATGGGGCTATTTAAAATTATAATTATTTAAAATTATAAGACAATCTGTCTATAAATTACATAATTTTTTTTATAGTTTTAAAAGTTTTTAACCAAACCTGTTATTTAATGAGTATAGGTCCCAGTGAGAAACTCTTTCTGTGCATAGTCACCCAACTTAGAATGCTGCATGGGGCAGCTGAGAGGTCATTTGGCTTTCTCAGCATCACACAGCCAGAATGTATCAGAGGAAGGACTTGAAACCAGGTTTTCCTGAACTTGAAACTAAGTCTTGAAGACTTCTAGAGTCTTAAAACCAAGACTCCTGACACTATTCACCATACGTACTGTCTCTTATGGCTTTTGATAACTCTCTTTATCATTAAAGAAAGAAGAGGAATTGGAGCATCTACTTTGTACCATTCTTTATATGGATGCACATTTACTTTACCGTTTCTTTGACTCAATTATGTAACCAATGAGTTCTATGTGAGTGCTTTTTGTATTTTTATTTATTTTTTCTTTTTTTTAGCAGTTAACATATAAAAAAATAAGCTACAGTCTTTGATTTTGGGGAAGATTTTTAACCCTACACAATCAATTTAATTTGGGTGAATACAATCAAGTAGGTTTTTTTTGTTAGTTAAACAAACATTTATTAGCTACCTGCTGTATGTAAACCACATGTGCTACTTGAATAGAACAACAGAAAATAGCACCAAATTAGAAAATAACGAATAGGAAAAATAAATTAGAGGCATCTCTTCCAGTAAGATAACTTCTGCTACCTTTCCTTCACCCAAACAAGAAAGGACTATACTGTAAGCTTCAGAAGTGAACTATTACTTAGAATGTCCCTCTCTTTCTTTATGTGGTTCCAGTCTAATTATGGAAAGGAGAAAGTAGGAGAGATTGCCTTAATCCTTATCTCATCCAACCTGTTCAGCAGTGTGGCATGGGTCAGGGCATGATTTAGTGTAGCAGCCTAGTCCATTACTGAAGTAAAGGACAAATCTCAGAGACCACTATGATGATAGCTCAACTGTGTCAATTATAGTTTTACAGGCACTGAGATCTCAGCATCTGCCACAACTGTGACCACCATATCCATTTTGTTACTCCAGACTCATATTGCTGGAAGAGGAAGGATCAAAGATACATTATTAACTAGACTTGCTGATTTCAAACCAAGGATTGAAAGATCAATATGACTTCTTGCAGCCTACTTCTTATACTTGGGTCTAGCACTGAAGGATCAAGGAGACAATAACAAACCATAATTGTACAGTCAAGAGAAGTTCAAAAGAAACATTAACCAGCCCTATTTGAAATACTAAAGATATAAGAAAGAAGAATAAAATTCCAGATAAATATTGGATTATAATAGTCCCAAGATCAAGTTATGAAATAAAATAATTCCACAATAATTACAAATAGAACCCAAGGAAAAAAATGAGTTGGTCATAAGAAACTCAAGAGTGGTTAGAAGGAATGAAGAAAAAGTTAAAACAAAAGATAAAGCCTGAAGTTAGAACTCTTGGAAAAAGAAAAAAATAGCATGTAACAGGAGGTACAAATCCTTCCCCAGTAGCATACATCTTGAAAAATAGGCCAGAACAATAAGAAATCAATAATTCAATAAAAAGGAAAATTAGAACCAAATTGAAAAGATAAAAGATTATGAGAACATTTGAGGTAACTGCTAGAAAATCAACTTATCTGGGAAACAGGGGAGTGATATTCTAAGAATCATTGTGATACTTGAAAACCATGATAAACAGAATATGTGGTTATCATATTTCAAGAACAATAAAAGGCTTTTTATGTTTAGAATTTCTTGATCAAAGGGAAAATTTACAAGACCATAGATTCCATAGTTCCTTAGCTGCAAGAAACTCCAAATTCATCACACTAAGAAATGTGATGCCAGACTCCAAGGAAGGTTGGCAAAAAACAAGTATAATGTAAAAATGTAGTTAGGTAAACAGGGAAATCACAATTACACATGGAGAGAAGAAAGGGGTTTAAGAGGGGAAAAACGGTTGGAAAAAAAAAAAAACAAGTAAAACAAACTTCAAACTTAAGAGAGCTGCCTATGAAGGAATGACTCAAAGGAGAGTGAGAAAAGATAAGACACAGTGACTTGGATCTGTGTTAGTGAATAGGGGGAAGAAAAAGGATTAGGATCAAACAGTTCCAACAATAGATTACTAGTATTGATTTTATTACCTTTCTTCTGGACTTTCTTTTTCTTGGTAAAGAGGAGGAGGTGGGGATTCATTCAGGTGTGGCTCAGGATGACTAAAAGTTTAGGTTTTAAATTGGAATGAAATCAAACACTCACAGAATATTCAACAGATTACAACAGAAAATTAACTTAGTTATAGCATGGAAAGTATATGGAACAAGGATATAGTGCTTGGCTGGGGAAAACATGGCTTCTCGTGTCCATACAGAAACACACCTGGTGATCAGTGTGGTGAATACAATGACTGTGGAATATCTACCAAGTCCTGAGGCCGTTGACTGTACAAGGGCTGCTCTCTTTTATTCTCTTAGATAACTAGGAAGCAAAATGAAAGGAAATTTGATTTTAGAATTGATAGCTTTCTGGACCTATCAAAGCTTGGGATAGATTTCTTTTTTGACTGAGTGTACATGATAAAGGAACCCCAGTTTTCCAAAGATAGTATTTATTAAAAGAAGGATAAGCTCAAGTCAACAAAAATTGTTGGGAAAACTGGAAAGCAGTCTGGTGGAAATTAGGTTTTAATCGATACCTTTAATCAATATCAATAAATTCTAAATGGATACCTGACCTAAATATAAGAAGTAATAAAAACATTCATATATAATAAATACAAATAATGAAAATTATAGGAGAATGGAAAGAGGTATATTGAACAACTTTGGAGGAGAAATTATTAAGTAAACAAGGAGAGGAGTTATCGTAAAAGATAAAAAAGATATTTTTCTTTATATAAAATTTTAAAAAAAGATTTCTGTAGAAATAAAATTGATACATGTAGAATAAAAGGGCAGTTAACTAGGGAAAATACTTTGCAGGAGATATCTCTGATAAAGCTCTAACATTCAAGATATATAAGGAATTGACAGATATGTATGAATAATAGTCATTCCCCAAGAGATAAGTAATTAAATTATATAAACATGCAGTGCTCAAAAGACAAAAAGCGAGATGTCAACAATGACATAAGACATATGTGAATGATTTGAAAATGACAATGACTAATATGAAAGACAATCAAATAAGTAATAATAAAAGAAATGCAAGTTAAAAAGAGTTGTGAGGTCTTACTTGAGACCCATCATAGTAACAAAAATGACAATAGACAGAAATGAGAAATGTTGGGAAAACTGTTGGAAGATAGGCACATTAATGGACTCTTCTTATTTTGCTTGAAAAGAGGCCACAATTTCCTCATCTTTAAAATGAGGCGATTAAATCCAGTGTTATCTGAGATAATTTCTAACTATGTATGTTCCTATGATCCTAAAACAAAAATAAAGTTAACAACAAAAAGCTAACCTGCACATACCCTCTGAGACAGAGATAAGACTATGAAGCATATGCTCCGAAGAGGTCAATGACAAAGGAAGAGATTCAATATGTAAAAACAAACAAAAAACAAAACAAAATAAAACACTTAAGAATAGCATTTTTTTTTTTTGGTAACAGCTGGAACCTAGAAGGAGAAAGGGAGCCCACAGACTTTGAAATGGCTGAACAAATTGTGATGTTTGAATTTTTTTTTATTAATTTATTTTGATTTATCAATAATAACTTCCATATGCTTTTGAGTTTAAAATTTTTCTCCCCCTTCCTCCCCACCACCCTCCCCACGACGGTGCACAATCTGATATAGGCTATATATTTACATTCATTATTAAACATATTTTCACATTAGTGATGTAAGTAAAAATTAAAACCAGTAGGATGAACCATCAGAGAGAGGAAACAAAACTCAACAGAAGAGAAAAAAAATAGCAATTCGACTTCAATAGTTCTTTCTTTGAGTGTGGATGGCATTTTCCATCACAAGGCCTCTGGAGATGTCTTAGATCCTTGTATTGCCAGGAGGGGTTAAGTTTATCAATATTAGTCATCACACAACGTGGCTATCATTGTGTACAATGTTCTCTTGGTTCTGCTCACTTCACTCAGCGTCAGACCATACAAGTCTTTCCAGGTTTTTCTGAAGTCCTCCTGCTCATCATTTCTTATAGCACAGTAGTATTCCATCACATTCATATACCACAACTTGCTCATCCATTCCCCAATTGATGGGCATCCCCTCAATTTCCAATTCTTTGCCACCACAAAAAAGAGCTGCTATGAATATTTTTGTACATGTGGGTCCTTTTCCCATTCATGTGATCTCTTTGGGATATAGCCCTAGAAGTGCTATTGCTGGGTCAAAGGGTATGCACATTTTTATAGCCCTTTGGGCATAGTTCCAAATTGTTCTACAAAATGATTGGATCATTTCACAACTTCAGCATCAATGCATTAGTGTTCCAGTTTTCCCACATCTTCTCCAACATTTATCATTTTCCTGTTTTGTCATGTTGACCATTCTGATAGGTGTGATGTGGTACCTCAGAGTTGTTTTGATTTGCATTTCTCTAATCAATAGTGATTTAGAGCATTTTTTCATATGACTATAGATGGCTTTAATTTCTTTATCTGAGAACTGTCTGTTCATATCCTTTGACCATTTATCAATTGGGGAATGGCTTGTATTCTTATAAATTTGACTTAATTCTCTATATATTTTAGAAATGAGGCCCTTATCAGAGAGACTGGTTGTAAAAATTCTTTCCCCAATTTCTACCTTCCTTTTAATCTTAGTTGCTTTGGCTTTGTTTGTGCAAAAACTTTTCAATTTAATGTAATCAAAATTATCCATTTTGCTTTTCGTAATGTTCTCTATCTCCTGTTTGGTCATGAATTCTTTTGTTCTCCATAGATCTGAAAGGTAAATTATTCCTTGCTCTCCCAGTTTGTTTATAGTATCAGCCTTTATATCTAAATCATGAACCCATTTTGACTTTATTTTGGTATGTGGTATGAGATTTTGGTCTATGCCTAGTTTCTGCCATACTCTTTTCCAGTTTTCCCAGCAGTTTTTTTTTCAGAGTGGTTCATATCCCAGAAGCTGGGGTCTTTGGGTTTATCAAATAATAAATTACTATAGTCATTGAGTACTGTGTCTTGCATACTTAACCTATTCCACTGATCCACCACTCTATTTCTCAGCCAGTACCAAGTAGTTTTGATGATTGCTGCTTTATAATACAATTTAAGATCTGGAATGGCTAGGCCACCTTCCCCTGCATTTCTTTTCATTAGTTCTCTTGATATTCTGGACCTTTTGTTCTTCCAAATGAATCTTCTTATTATTTTTTCTAACTCTATAAAATAGTTTTTTTGGTAGTTTGATTGGTATGGCACTGAATAAGTAAATTAGCTTAGGTAGAATTGTCATTTTTATTATTAGCTCAGCCTACCCATGAGCAACTGATGTTTTTCCAATTATTTAGATCTGACTTTATTTGCATGAAGAGGGTTTTGTAATTGTGTTCATAGAGTTCCTGGGTTTGTTTTGGTAGGTAGACTCCTAAATATTTTATAATGTCTACAGGAAGTTTAAATGGAATTTCTCTTTCTATCTCTTGCTGTTGGGCTTTGTTGGTAATATATAGAAATGCTGATGATTTGTGTGGGTTTATTTTATAGCCTGCAACTTTCCTAAAGTTGTTTATTATTTCAAGTAATTTTTTTACTTAATTCTCTGGGATTTTCTAAGTATAGCATCATGTCATCTGCAAAGAGTGATAGCTTTATTTCTTTTTTGCCTATTCTAATACCTTCAATGTCTTTTTTCTTCTCTTATTGCTAAATCTAATGTTTCCAGTATGATGTTGAATAACAGTGGTGATAATGGCATCCTTGTTTCACCCCCGATCTTATTGGAAATGCTTCTACCTTGTCCCTATTACATATTATGCTTACTGAAGGTTTTAGATATATGCTATTTATTATTTTAAGGAAGACTCCATTTATACCTATGCTCTCTAGTGTTTTTAATAGGAATGGGTGTTACATTTTGTCAGAAGCTTTTTCTGCATCTATTGAGATGATCATGTGGTTTCTGTTAGTTTTCGTGTTGATATGATGAATTATGCTGATAGTTTTCCTTATATTGAACCAGCCCTGCACTCCTGGTATAAATCCTACCTGGTCATAGTGTATTATTCATGTGATAAGTTGCTGTAATCTATTTGCTAATATTTTGCTTAAAATTTTTGCATCTATATTCATTAGAGAAATTGGTCTATCATTTTCTTTCTCTGTCTTGACTCTTTCTGGTTTAGGTATCAGCACCATATCTGTATCATAAAAAGAATTTGGTAAGATTCCTTCTTCACCTATTTTACCAAATAGTCTATGTAGTATTGGAATTAATTGTTTTTTAAATGTTTGATAGAATTCGCATGTAAATCCATCTGGCCCTGGAAATTTTTTCCTAAGGAGTTCATCAATGGCTTGTTCAATTTCTTTTTCTGAGATGGGGTTATTTAAGTATTTTACTTCCTCTTCTGTTAATCTGGGCAATTTATATTTTTGCAAATATGAATCCATTTCACTAAGATTGTCAAATTTGTTGGCATATAGTTGGGCAAAATAATTCCTAATTGTTGTTTTAATTTCCTCTTCCTTGGTGGCAGTTTCACCCTTTTCATTCTTGATACTAGTAATTTGGTTTTCTTCTTTCTTTTTTTTAAATTAGATTAACCAAAGGTTTATCTATTTTATTGGTCTTTTCATAAAACCAGCTCTTAGTTTTATTTATTAGTTCTACAGTTTTCTTAATTTCAATTTCATTAATTTTTCCTTTGGTTTTCAGTATTTCTAATTTGGTATTTAACTGAGGATTTTTAATTTGTTCTTTTTCTAGTTTTTTTAGTTGTATGCCCAATTCATTGATCTCCTCTTTTTCTATTTTATTTATGTAAGCATTTAGAGATATAAAACTTCCTCTAATAACTGATTTGCTGCATCCCATAAGTTTTGGTATGTTATCTCATTATTGTCATTCTCTTGAATGAAATTATTGATTGTTTCTATGATTTGCTGTTTGACCCAATCATTTTTTAGGATTAGATTATTTAGTTTCCAATTATTTTTTATTCTATCTTTCCATGGCCCTTTATTACATATAATTTTTATTGCATCATGATCTAAAAAGGATGTATTTAATATTTCTGCCTTTCTGCATTGGATTGTGAGGTTTTTATGCCCTAGTACATGGTCAATTTTTGTGTATGTGCCATGTACCGCTGAGAAAAAAGTATATTCCTTTCTATACCCATTCAGTTTTCTCCAGAGGTCTATCATACCTAACTTTTCTAATGCTCATTCACATCTTTAACTTCTTTCTTGTTTATTTTGTGGTTAGATTTATCTAGTTCAGAGAGGGGGAGGGGGAGGTTGAGATCCCCCACTAGTATAGTTTTGCTATTTCTTCCTGTAACTCCCTGAACTTCTCCTCTAAGAATTTGGATGCTATACCATTTGGTGCATATATGTTTAGTAACGATATTACTTCGTTGTCTATGGTGCCTATTAGCAGGATGTAGTTTCCTTCCTTATCTCTTTTGATAAGATCTGTTTTTGCTTTTGCTTTGTCTGAGATTGGGATTGCTACCCGTGCTTTTTTTAACTTCAGCTGAAGCATAATATATTTTGCTCCAGCCTTTTACCTTTATCCTGTATGTGTCACTCTTTTTCACATGTGTTTCCTGTAAACAACATATTGTAGGATTATGGTTTTTAATCCACTCTGCTATTCACTTCCGTTTTATAGGAGAGTTCATCCCATTCACATTCACAGTTACGATTACTATCTGTGTCTTTTTCTCCATCCTTTTTCCCCCCGTTTATGCTTTTCTTTCTCCTTTCTCCTTCCCCCCCTCAGTAGTGTTTTGCTTTTGACCACCACCTCCTTCAGTCCCACCTCCCTTCTATTATCCCTTTCCCTTTTCTTCCCCTTTACCCTTATTGCTTCTTCCCTCTCTTCTATCCCCCCTCCCTTTTCTTTCCCCTTTTCCCTCCTACTGCCTATAGTGCAAGTTAGATTTCTATACCTGACTGATTATGTTATTCCCTTCTTGAGCCAAATCTGATGAGAGTAAGGTCCAAACAATGCTCATCCCCCTCCCTTCTTTACCTCTGCTCTAATAAGTTTTTGTGTCTTTTCCTGTAATGTAATTTACCCTTGTCTGCCTCCTCCTTTCTCAGTACATTTTCTTAGCTCAGACTAATCCACTTCCTTGGATCCATTTAACCCACTTGATTAATTTTTTTTTATCATTACATTAAAGTCAACTTATATCCACCCCTTTATGTATACTCCTTTAACATGGTATAATAACAACATAGTTCTCAAGAGATGCAAGTGTCATCTTCCCTTGTAGGGATGTAAACATTTTGCCCTTATTAACAATATATTGTATCTTTCTGTCCCATTTATCTTTTTATGTCTCTCTTGAATCTTGTACTTGAAGATCAAAATTTTTGTTGAGCTCTGGTCTTTTTATCAGGAATGTTTGGAAGTCCCCTATTTCGTTGAATATCCGTCTCCTTCCCTGGAAAATCATGCTCATTTTCACTGGGTAGTTAATCCTTGGCTGCATTCCAAGCTCCTTTGCCTTACAGAATATCATGTTCCACGCCTTACGGTCTTTTAATGCAGAGGCTGCAAGGTCCTGTGTAATCCTGACTGTGTTTCCATGATATTTGAATTGTTTCTTTCTGGCTGCTTGCAGTAATTTCTCTTTTATCTGGTAATTTTGGAATTTAGCTATTATATTCCTTGGCGTTTTCAATTTGAGATCTCTTTCAGGCGGGGAGCGGTGGAGTCTTTCTATAGTTATTTTGCCTTCTGGTTCTAGGACTTCAGGGCAGTTTTCCTTTATGATTTCCTGAAGGATGTTGTCCAGGCTCTTTTTCTCATCATGATTTTCAGGTAGGCCTATAATTTTTAAATTGTCTCTACTGGACTGATTTTCCAGGTCAGTTGTTTTACCCATGAGGTATTTTACGTTTTCATCTAATTTTTCATTTTGTTGGTTCTGTTTGACTGATTCTTGCTCTCTCACAGTCATTAGTTTCCATTTGTTCAATTCTAATTTTTAACATATTGTTTTCTTCTGTTAGATTTTGTACTTTTTTCCAGTTGGCCATTTGTGTTTTTAAGGGATTTGTTTTCTTCGGTGTACTTTTTTTCCAATTGGCCAATTGTACTTTTAAAGGACTCCTCTACCTCTCTCATTTGACTTTTAAAGTCCTTCTTGAGTTCTTCTAAGAAGGCTTTTTGGGCTTCAGACCAGTTCATATTTCGTTTTGATGTTGCAGATGGGTTTGATGACAGTGTTGTCCTCTTCAGAATTTCTGTCTTGATCTTCACTCTTCTCATAATATGAGTCTATGGTACGTTTCTTTTTGCTCATGGTGTTTCTTTGTTCCCTGGCCTTTAAAGAGATTAAGCTTTCCTGCTGGGGAGCAGAGGGCACTGACCCAAGCTTCTTGTGTTGCGAGCCTAGGTCTTGGTCACTGGCTTTGTGTGCTGGGTCCTTTTTTGTTGGCAGTTGGAGGCTGTAGGGTTCTGGCAGCTTCTCTGGTATTGGACTGGAATCAACAAGGCTGGAACTTTCGGGCAACTCTAGGTTGCTTTCTTCAGCTCCTTTCAGACAAATGCTGCCAGGTGCTTATCCACCTCGGGCCTTTTGTAGTGCTGCTTCCCTTATTTTTGCTGAGGCACTGGGAGACCCGTTAGCTGTAGAATGATGAGGCACCAGAATCTCCTCCTGGTGTGTTAAAGTGGGTCTTTCTGCTAGCTGGCTGGGCAACTCCTGTTCTGTACTGCTCCCCTTCCCCCAGGGTAAGAGGGGCCTTTCCCGTTAATACCTCCAGCTACCTGGGTTACTGCACTGCTGCACCCCTTCTTTCTCCTGGTTCATCTGTTCCAGGGTTTTTTCTGGGGTGATATTTTCTGGGTTTTCACAGGTTGATAGGGGAGGGTGAGAGCAACTACCTTTTTACTCCACCATCTTGGCTCCTGGAAGCAGAAGTGTGATGTTTGAATTTAATGAAATATTAGTATACTGTAAGGAATGACAGTGATAGAGAATTCACAGAAATTTGAGACCTGTTTGTACTGATGCATAATGAAATAAGCAGAACAATAACAACAACGAAAAAAAAACACAATTTACATGATGCCGATGATAATGAAAAGAAAAAAAAATAAAAGACTTTAGAACTCTATTCATTGCAGTAGTCAGATTTGTCTTCTGAGAACATAATGGTGTACATGTTTTCCTTCTGACTGACATAGAAGAGATAGATAATAGGAATACATATGTAAACTTTTTCTGATGTGAACAACGATCTTATTTTGTTTGACTCTTCTTACTTGTTTCAAGAGAAGCTTCTATCAGGAGAGGACCTGGCATCATTGAGAAGTGTGACGACTGATATTATGAAAAGAAAATAACACCAATAAAATATTTTAAACAGAAAAAGGATCGCAAATTTTGAAAATAAAAGAAACCCAATTGAAAGGGAGTCAGAATTTAAGTGACAATGAGAAAGTGTAGATAACTATTTTTAAAATGGTAAAGAAGGGCAGCTAGGTGGAGCAGTAGATAGAACACCGCCCCTGGAGTCAAAAGATCTGAGTTCAAGTCCAGACACTTAACACTCACTAGTTCTGTGGCTCTGAGCAAGTCATTTATCCCTCACAAAAATTGCCTCACAAAAAAAAAAGTAAAGAAGGGAAAGAGAGATAAGATAGTAAGTGAATGGACTGGAAGCATCATGGAACCCTTTTTAGTATTGAGAAGACATGAAAATATTTTTAAATAAAAGGGAAAGTATTAGTGGAGGGCAGATAAAAAATACAGCAGAAAATGGGTATGATTACTAAAGTAAGTTAAGGTGCTTCCTAAAAGAAATAAAGAGGAAGTGAGATCAAGAACTCAGGTAGAGGGATTAGCCTTAACAAAGACTATGAAGTCATTCCTTCTGTGAGTATAGTGAAGAAAAAAAGTGTAAGAATATTAAAAAATTTTGAAGAATATTCTGTCAAAAAGGAAGAAGTATACTTTAAATAATCTCAGTGTTTTTAATGAATTAATAGGAGTGATCTGCTGTAAATCTGAGGGCACCAACATGCAGTCTAACCAACCATTCTACACATATTTATTAATCACCAACAATGTTCCAGGCACTTTTCTAGGCCCTGGTGATACAGAGATATAAATGAAACAGAACTTGCCTTCAAAGAGCTTACAGTCTTTCAGGGAAAACAGCATTACTATATGCAAAATAGCTACAAGGTGATTGGGGCACTATCACCTAGGGGGAATCAGGGAAGGCTTCATGGAATAGGTAATACTTAAAATAAATCTTGATGGAAACTATGGATTCTAAGAGGCAGAGGTGGGAAGGGACATAACTTTAGCTATGTGAGAAAGTCAGTGCAAAGATACAAGGATGAGGGTGAAAGGGAAGATAATGAGCAGTTATTAAGTACCTACTATGAGCCAGGCATCATGCTAATTACTTTACAAATATTATCTCATTCGATTTGTACAATAGCCCTGTGAAATGGCACTGTTATCATCCCTATTTGACAGATGAAGAATGGAGTCACACAGCTAGTAAATACCCTAGACTGGGTTTGAACGTATGGCTTCTTGACTCCAGACCCAGTCTCCAACTACTATGCCATTTTGCTGGGAAATGTAGCGCTGTATATGAGGAATAATAGTAAGTACGAAAAATCTTTGGACCACAGAGTAAGCAAAGGAGATTAATGTATAATTATGCAGGAAAGTGAAGTTGGGTCTACTTGTGACACTCTTTAAATAACAGATAAAGGAGTTTATATTTGTTTCCAGAGGTAATTGAAAACCATAGGAGATTATTGAGTAGGATGTGACATAGTCTGTATTCCTGTAACTGTTACTGGCTATAACAAATGCTGGCCTGAAATGTATATATGAAATACAAATAATGATCCACAAGAAAAAACAGTGTAAATGACTATCCTGTCACCTGAGTCTGCTTCTCAGCAATATAGGTTTTAAATTTGTAAAATTTGATCATGGAAGATACTTACTTTCTTACTCAGTTACTATGGAGGGCTTATAATAAATCTCAGAGTAGGATACATGAGTTATACATTCATATCTATCTGAAAAAAGAAAAAAAAAGGGACTTGATTCTCTGTTAAAATATGAACCACAATTCTTATTCTATTTGATTTGGTTTAAAAATAAAAATGTCATTTTTTTTCCTAGATTCAATGTTTTTGTTTCCATATGATGTAAAAACAGCTACCTTCCAGTTTGATATTCATTGTAGGAAGTACATGAAAGAATGAATAAATGAAAAGAAAAGACACATTCATTAAGTTCTTACTATGTGTCAGGCCCTGTCCTGGGCCCTGAGCATACAGATGCAAAAGATAAGCCGTCCCTGCCCTTTAGGACTGTATATTCTAATAGAGGAAGATAACACATAGGATAGCAGTAGTAAAGGAAGGTTGAAGTCACAGAAGGAAGTCCTGTAGTTTGGACATACTTTATTCTGGTGAAGGCATGACTATTTAGTAGCCAAGGATTGTATATCTGAACACACCTGAATTTCAGTCAAAAGAGATGAAATAAAATATTTCTATCTTTATTGGCTTTGTAGAAGAAAATGAGATGTTAAGATAGCTGGGCTTTTTTCTTATGTATTATATTAAATCTTCTTTGTTATATGTTTGTTTTTGAGGAAATTTTATAGAGCAATCTTAGATAATTACTCAGGTTTTTCAGGACTGAGAACAATTAGGAAGAGTGTAAATCTATAGGCAGGACTTATTTTTCCCCTTCCATTCTGACCCTGATGATTTTTTCCCATGACCACTCCTGTCTCAGCCTTGCTCACTTCTGTGTTCAGTCTTTCACTTCTGGGTATTGTTCCAGTTTGATTCTTCTATCTTCTGGTCAAGCTTTGGTTTCTGCATTGAGTTCAAAGGAATATTTGATTTCTGAGAGAAATAAGGTTGATTTCAAAAGAACTCTGTTCTAAAGCAGGGCTTCTCAGGATTTGAGAAATAGTGGAATTTTTATGTTAAACTCACACACACAATTCACATAACCTTGAACAAGAGGCAATTTTTTTTAAAAAAAATTATTTATTTATGTTTAGTTTTCAACAATCACTTTTATAAGATTTTGAGTTCCACATTTTCCCCCTCCCTCCCCTCTCCCATCCCCAAGACAGCAAGCAATCTGATATAGGCTATACGTGCATAATCATGTTAAACATATTTCCACATTAGGCATGTTACGAAAAAAGAATCAGAAAAAGGGGGAAAACCATGAGAAAGAAAAAAAAAGAAAGAGAAAATAGTATGCTTCAATCTGCATTCAGACTCCATAGTTCTTTCTCTGAATGTGGATAGCATTTTCCATCATAGGTCTTTTGGAATTGTCTTAAATCATATTGCTGAGAAGAGCTACATCCATCAAAGTTGGTCATTGCGCAGTGTTGCTGTTACTGTGTACAATGTTCTCTTGGTTTTGCTCACTTCACTTTGAATCAGTTCATATAAGTCTTTCCAGGTTTTTCTGAAGTTCACCTGCTCACCATTTCTTATAGCAATAAAAAATAGTATATTTAGCAATAATATAGTAATGTATTCCATTACATTAATGTACCACAACTTGTTCAACCATTCCTCAATTGATGGACATCCCTTCAATTTCCAATTCTTTGCCACCACAAAAGGACCTGCTATAAATAGTTATGTACATGTGGGTCCTTTTGTTTTTTTAATAATCTCTTTGAGATACAGACCAGGTATTGGTATTGCTGGATAAAAGGGCATTCATAGATTTAAAGCCCTTTGGGCATGGTTCCAAATCGCTCTCCATAATGGTTGGCTCAGTTTACAATTCCACCACCAATATGTTAGTGTTCCAATCTTCCCATATATTCTCCAACATTTATCATTTTTTAGTCATATTAATCAATCTGATAGGCACGAAGTGGTACCTCAGAGTTGTTTTAATTTGCATTTCTCTAATCAGTAATGACAGAGCATTTTTATATGACTATAGAAAGCTTTAATTTCTTCATCTGAAAATTGCCTGTTCATATCCTTTGACCCAAATGGTAAAATTTTAATGACATATATAAGGTGAATGCTCATAAAGCAATATCTAAATTAATTCATAGACAGTGATCTCTGTTAAGTGTGTATCTTTGTGATGTGGAGGTGAGATCTGAAACAACTTCACTTGTAATAGTGTTTGAAAGATCTGTAATTTCATTAGAGTGCATATTCTCTCTATCAACACAGATATATACATTAGTAGTCAGTCTTCATGAATTTCTGTGTCAGAAAAAAAATTACTACCTGGTGGCCAAATTTAAGATAATGGATTTGGAAAGTATTGCAAGGGACATCTAATCCAACTCTTTCATTTTACAGAAGAAGGAACTAAGGCCCTGGAAGGTTAAGGGGAATGACCAAAGTCTTTACAGATATCAAGTGTAAAAGGTGGAATTTGAATAGGGACCCACCAACTGGAGTTAGTGCTCTGTGCAGTTACAGAGATAGAGAAGCAGGAGGAAGATCAATCATTTCTAAATGAACTCCACTTAATATGAGAAGAATTAGAACAATAATAATACCATAAACATAGTGTTTAGTGATTTGAAGATAGAAATTATATGGTTGTGATGCAATTTCTTATATACTATTTTATGCTATTTCTTCTGTTTCACAGTAAAAACAAAGCTAACGGATTTCTTTTCTCCTTCCTTTCTTCCTTCCTTCCTTCCCTCTTTCCTTCCTTCCTCTCCCTCTCACTTTTCTTTCTTTCTTTCTTTCTTTCTTTCTTTCTTTCTTTCTTTCTTTCTTCCTTCCTTCCTTCCCTCTTTCCTTCTTCCTTCCTTCCTTCTTTCTTGTTTTCTTTCTTCCTTCCTTCCTTCCTTCCTTCCTTCCTTCCTTCCTTCCTTCCTTCCTTCCTTCCTTCCTTCCTTCCTTTCTTTCTTTCTTTCTTTCTTTCTTTCTTTCTTTCTTTCTTTCTT
>NW_020954587.1:1778367-1807205 GCF_900497805.2 Vombatus ursinus | reverse complement strand
CTTTCTTTCTTTCTTTCTTTCTTTCTTTCTTTCTTTCTTTCTTTCTTTCTTATTCTGACATGATTCCTGCTGGTTGTCCCAGGTAGCATGTATCAAGTAAAGTATGAAAGAATATAATTTTGACAAAAGGGAAGGGAAACTGGATTCAGAAATAACTTCCTCATATAACCTTAAAAAGTGGAAAAAATTAACAATTGTCAAAAGCAAATAAATCTAAATTTCACTACTTTGGGGGTGGGTTAGGGGATAGGGGAGAAGCAAGATCTAAGGTATATCTAGAATGCAATTTTGTGCCTATCCAAATCTGTGAACCAGAGTTAAGAGATGTACTTAGTTTCTGGATTACAGAAAGTAGTAAAATCATGTGAGTGATGAGTGAAATGTAAGATCTCATTATTATTAGCCTTTAGAGAAGAGATATCACCACCAATTCTAGTAGTTCTTGAAGTCTTTTATTTTCTTGAAATATATTAATCCCAAGGACAGAAATAACTGTGGTATCTGACAATAGAAAACAAATAGATTTATACAGGTCTGCTAATAAATCTTTTTCAATAAGCAAGAATAATGCTTGGCTTAGAGTAGTCAGTTTAGTGATATACAGACATAGAATTTTTAAAAACACTGTAAGACCTTTAATGGGGCTAAAATTATTGTTCCTATATATTTCTGGTGTTGAAGCCCATATTAAATATTTATATTCCTAAGTGACAAAGTGATTCCTGAGACAATCACCTCTGTTAGTGAGAAGAGTCTGAAGCACTAACCAAAAAGAGCCTAAATATAGAAAATATTATAATGAGTTTATTCTCTTCTGTCTAATATGTTTTTCTTTGGATAGGCTCTTTGATTTTATTCATGTAGAAAACTTCCAGTTTGAAAACACCTTCTATGGATATAGACCAGCAAAGATAAATAAAAAAGGATAGAAAATTAAAATATTTTAAGTAAGATTTTTATTGGGTTCAAAAATAGGGTTTTATGTATTCAGTGTATATTTTAAACATGTGAAGGATATTAACTTTATAAATAGTAATTTATAATAACAATTACAATATTATCATTTATTAATTATTATGCAGTTTAATTGACCACTATAGCTGTAGACATGTTACATTTGCCCTGTTTAACTCTAAACTAATGTTAAGGGTACCATTTAAATTGAAAAAAAAGAGGAAAGAAAGTATGGTTTGGATCCAATTCACAAAAAACATTATGGATATTAAACTTTTAGCACTTTATAAAAATGAACAAGGGTTTTAAGAATTGTCATTAAAACAAAAACTAGAGGAATGAATTAATGTGTCATTACATTTTCATTTGAAACCGTGTTCCAAAATACCAATTGTAACAGAAATGTAAATTAAAATAACTCTGAGGTTTTACTTCCACTCTACAACGTTGGGAAAAAAATTGTAATTGTTCATGCTGAAGGTGCTTTCAAGAGAGAGGTGTATTAAATGTACTTTTGACTGGAACTGTGTGTTGATCCAAACATTCTGGATATTAATTTGGAATAATTCAAGAAAATGACCAAGCTATTTATTCCCTTTGATTAAGTGATCTTACTATAAAAATCCAGAATATATCAAAATATTTACAGCAGCATTTGGGGTAACAAAGACCTAGATACAAAGTTGCCCATACTTTTGAAAATGGCTGAATCCACTGTACTATGAGAACATAATTAAATATTATTATATAGTAAGAAATTATGAATAGCAATCAACTAGCATTTATTGATTATTTACTGTGTACCACTCACAGTGTTAAGCAGTAGGGATACAAAGAAATGTCTTATTTTTGTTTTTTAAAAGCATGATACCTGCCCTTTAAGGAGCTCATATTTTAATGGAAGAGATAACATGCACATAACTATATACATACATAGCTATGTATATATAACCACATATATGTACTATGTAAAATGTGAGAAACTCAGAGAAACATTGCAATATTTGCGTGAATTGATATAAAGTACAATGAGTAGATCAGAAGAAAAGGAAACCAAAGTAATCACCATAGTGATTCTGAAAAATAGGTAACAAAACATTTTCCTTATGACAGAGAGATGAATGTTATATTTACAGATAGAGTGACCGTATGAGTATATTTTTGTCTCAGTGGCTTTTTTAATGAAGGATGATTTGATTTTGAGAGAGGTGGGAAAGAGATATTTTATTTTTTCCCACTTAATAGTATTTTATTTTTTTCAATTACGTGTAAAGATAGTACTTTTCAACATTCACTTTTATAAGATTTTGAATTCAAAATTTTCTCTCTCTCGCCTGCCCAAGATGGCAAATATAGGCTATAAATGTACAATCATATTAAATACATTTCCACATTGGTCATATTGTGAAAGAAAAATCAGAACAAAAGTGAAAAATCATGAGAAAGAAAAAAAAGAGAAAAAATAATATACTTCGATTTGCATTCAGACTCCATAGTTATTTCTCTGGGTGTGGTTAGCATTTTCCATCATGAGTCTTTTGGAATTGTCTTAGGTCATTGTATTGCTGAGAAGAGCTAAGTCTGTCATAGCTGATTATCACACAATGTTGCTGTTACTGTGTTGAATGTTCTCCTGGTTCTGCTCACTTCAGTCACCTTCAGTTCATGCAAGTCTTTCCAGGTTTTTCTGAAATCTGCCTGCTTATCATTTTTTATTGCACAATGGTATTCAGTTACATTCAAATAACACAACTTGTTCAGCCATTCCCTAATTGATGGAAGTCCCTTTAATTTCCAGTTCTTTGCCACCACAAAAAGAGCTGCTATAAATATTTTTGTAAATGTGGGTCCTTTTGCCTTTTTAATTATCTCTTTGGGATATAGACTGCCTAGTAGTGGTATTGCTGGATCACAGGGTATGCACGGTTTTATAGCCCTTTGGACATGGGTCTGAATTGTTTTCCAGAATGGTTGGATCAGTTCACAACTCCACCAACAATGCATTAGTGTTCCAATTTTCCCACATCTCTAACATTTGTCATTTTCCTTTTTAGTTGTATTAACCAATTTGATAGGTGGGAAGTGTTATACCTTAGACTTGTTTTAATTTGCATTTCTCTATAGTACTGTATTTCATCACATCATCATCACAGATTTTACATCAATTTTTTTTTTGCAAAATGGGGTGCAACCATTATGTGAAACTTTAAAAGATTGTACCAATATTACTTAAAAATCATTTATTACTAAACTATCTTTGGTGTAAGATTAGGATGCATGAAATGCTCTTGAATATATACCAAATTGAATAGTGACAATGTGCATGCACTGAGAATTCTAGGCTCGTGGCTTACAATGCGTGAGAGATATATGGTTATCCATATGCTGCTGGTGAATTCATTGCTGTTTACCTTTTAAACCGTGTGACAAACAGAATTATACCACATGACAATTACATAATGAAAGGTTATAAACCAATTTTTGGACTAAAAAAAAGGTGCAATGATTATGCAGTGGTGATAATTCTGTGGTGAAATATGGTAATTTGGAGCATTTTTTCATATGACTATAGACAGCTTTAATTTCTTCATCTGAAAACTATCTGTTTACATCCTGTGACCATTTATCAATTGGGTAATGACTTGTATTTTTATAAATTTGACTCAGTTCTCTATATACTTTAGAAATGAGTCCTTTTTCAGAAACACTGGCAGTAAAAACGATTTCCCAGGTTTCTGCTTTCCTTGTAATCTGGGTTGCATTGCCTTAGTTTGTGCACAAACTTTTTAATTTAATGTAATCAAAATTATCCATTTTCCATTTTATGATCTTCTCTATCTCTTATTGGGAAAGGAATATTAAAAAATCACTAACATTAAAAAACAAAAGTCATCAATAACAGTCCAAAATTTTATGCAATGAAAAACAACAAAAAGATGTCATTATGTAAACACTCATTTTGTTATATGTTTTGTCCTTGAGTGTCTATTTTTTTAATATCTTGGAGCTGGAAGGATTATCGTTTAAATCTGTTTGATACCTTAAAAATAATTTCATTCAAATTGTTTAATGGAGATGTTTTGTGTACTTGTCCTCATTTTAAAATGTTCAAACAATCATTTAGTATGTTTTTTTCAGTTTTAATTCATCAGTATTTTTGAAAAATTTATTTTTGATGAGATTCTGTTTCTCTGACTCCATGGAGATGGAGGATAGTTTGTTAGCATCCTAATTATCTGCTTGAATTTTTAGCCTATGAATCAGATCAGGTCATGGGAGGGTTGGGGGATTAGGGTAGGGAGAAGATGCGCAGTCTTTTCTAGAAGACTCCAGGATTCCTCATTTCAATGATAAGCTCAATTTACTGTGCTTCACTAATTCTGTACTATACTTCCATGTGGACCTCCAAAAAGTATATGGGGTATAGGCCAAGAACTGGTTGTTACACGTAGGGCACTAGCTTGTGGTTAATAATTTGCTTCACAGACACAACACTTTGTAAGCCGTGTCTTCTTGGTGCCTAGGGAACACACGTTTCCCAATGCCATGGAAACAATCAAACTTGAGATTCAATGTTGTAGTGTATAGTGGTGAATTTTAAGTCGGAGGACCAGAGTTCAATCCTCTACTCACTGTCTGTGAGACCTAGGGCAAATCACTGAACCTTCTTAGACCTTAGTTTCTTTATTTATTAAAAACAAAAACAAAAACAGAATCTGTACTCAATTATTTCTGAAGCTCATTCCCTTCTGAATCCATGATATTCTTTGACTTTACTTTTCAAAGTGTTTTCACATCTCTTAATTTTCCTCTCTCCTGTTTGATATGTCCTTGGGAGTCCTTATACCATTTGAATCTCTTCTTTCTCCCCAAAGGAAGGGGAAAGTGAATTTGCCAAATAAACTAGGACTAATTTAATTGCCATTTGAAGAACATTTTTTTTTACACTTCAATTCCTTTAAAGAACCTCACTCAATGGAACAAAGCAATTTAAAGAAAAGTTAATTCTTTTGGTAGGAAATCCTTCCAAATGCCTTAATGATTAGTTTAAAATAAAATATTAAAATAATTGTGGGTACAGCTATATTCAGCTTTCCCCTTATATATAGGGGAGTTAAGTATCACTATTTTTAATATATACTAAATATGCCAAACATTGTGAATTCTGATCTTGAGAAAATCCCATTAAAAGGTTAGACAAAATAGCTTGGTGTAATAGATATCATGATGGGTCTCTTAGGATGGTTTGCTGTGTGACCATGAACAAGTCATTTAACCTCTTTGAGCCTGTTTTGTTACTTGTAAGATGAAGATTAAAAACTTGGATTCCTTCCAACTAGTTTTTATCTATATAGAGGTAAAAGCTAGGCACTTTTTTTTAATCGTTTTTTGAGGCTCAAACCAGATAATGTTTATAAACATCTGTATTTGAGTGTGTGTTTGTGTGTGTGTGTGTGTGTGTGTGTGTGCTCACGTTTGTGGGTTTTAATACATTTTAAAGCTTCCTAAAGATTCCAGTGATTATGATTATTACTGCCATGATGAACCCATTTATTTGTCAGAAATATAGAGGCTTAGGTAGGAAGTAAATATGTCAAGATTGACACATATTTGGGATATGTGAAACATATCAACATTTGTAATTCATTTGAATTTGGTCACTATCTCAGTTGTTTTATCTCAAGGAATATAAGAATGTAAGCAGAATATAAGTACTTTGAAGACAATAATTCCCTCCCCACCCCACACTTTCTTTCTATGTCCGTAGCCCCATCACAGTACTTTGCACATTATTTTCTTTTAACTAGACCTGTTATTTCACTGACCACTAATACAGATTGGCATCTGCTTTGCACTCCATAGTCTTCAATAATGCATGGGACACTAAAAGATTAAGTAATTTATTTAAGGTCACATAGCCAACATACCTCTGATGTGGGATTAGAACCAGGCTTAGTGATTTTAAGGCAGTCCATATGCAGTGCTAGGGTGCTTCTGTCTGTTGTATTGAATTGATTTGAGCTGAGAGTGAGAAGTTAACTCTAGAATAACTTTGAGGAAATTGGATACAAGATTGAAACATTCAAAGCTAATTCAAGATTTCTGAACATTTTAGTTAGCTTTTAACAGTACAATATTTCAACAGATTTCCTTTTGTCGTGGATATGACAGTTCCTGCCCACTCCCAAAGAATATGGGTCAAAACTTACCTCCCTCTGTGTAGTTCTTGGCCATATCTTCTTATAAATCATTCATAGTGGATGGGAGAGGTGGCTTCCTGTAGGTATTTTAAGATGCTGTGGGTACCAATGTAGTTCTAGCTGTTTAACCCAGGATGCTGTTCATAACTGTTACAAAGTAACTCCTTTAAATTTCAATTTCTCTGCATTGTCTTTATTCTTCAAGATTGACATAGTCTGAGATTATTCTCTTTTCTGTTTTTTTTTCACTGTCTAAATTCAACACACATATCAGTTATCTCACCTTTGTTCAAACAAATCACCACATACTGACGTAGAAATGAGTGGCTTTTTTTTTTTCACTAAAATTATACTATCAGGGATTTAATACAATATTCATATAAATTTGCACATCAGGATTTTAGAGATAATTTCTCTAAGTTTGGAAGGATTATTTAATGTAAAATAAACTGAAATGTATTGGTTGGTAAATATTTGTGGGTATTCATGGCTACAATGTAAATCACTAATTATTAAGGCAAAATAAAGTTAAAAACCCCAAAACAGTGTGGGTAACATAATCAGAATCACTTCTGTGATCCTGAAACAAAGCCTAGTGCTTTTAATTTCCTTTGTTGGAATTAGCTTATAATAACCTTATGCCTAAAAGGCCTTCTAAAAGTTTTGTAGAACATCTTCAGTACAGAATAAATATTATGTTAAGCATATTGTGATCTTTGCAAACTGCCAGTCAGAATGACAATATTTCAAAAAAGAAACTCACATTAATCAATCAAACCCATTATAAAATTGGAAAAACAGTCAGAAGTTTCCTTCAGGCTAAGTAATATCACAAGATTTTACAAAATAGTTAATTCCATTGATTGCAGTGTCTGGATTTAATAAAAATTGCTGTACTTCCATCTTCTCTAAAGGTAGGTTGGCATTTTATTGGAGAAGTGTTATACCTTTTCCTTTGTCCTCATTCTTTTACTTAAAAAAATTGGGAGAGAAAACTTAGATAACCAAAGTTGGAACTAAATCCTTCCATTCTGAATTCCACCAGAATATCAACTAAACATGGATATTCTTCAAGGAGCTGTGATTTCCTGGATCTGGATACTCTTTCCACCCATGCCAGTCCATCTCCTCTATGCCTTGTTGGATGACATTCATAAGTTGCTTACCATTCTCTTTACCCAATCCATCTGAGCACTACCTTTTAATGATGAGTTTTAACCAACTTATGTAGGCCAGTCTTGAGAAGAAAGACTCATATACTCAGAACTTTTTATCATTTTGGTAGGGCCAACATAGCTTTTCAGATTTTAAAATCATTTCCCTACCCCAATGACACACTAGAGTAGGAACATTTTTTAAGGTAAGCTGCATACCTGGTTGAAGGGTGTCTTAAACTGTATGTATGTGTGTATATACATACACATATATAACATAATATATGCATATTATATTGGTGTATGTATATATACACGTGTGTGTATGTTTATATCAGCTAGGTGGTGCGGTGGACAGAACACCAGACCTGGAATCAGGAAGACGAGTTCAAATCTAGCCTCAGACGCTTACTAGCTTTATGGCCCAGGGCAAGGCACTTAACCCTGTTTGTCTCAGTTTCCTCATCTGTAAAAATGGGTTGGAGAAAGAAATGGCAAACCACTCCAGTATCTTTGCCAAGAAAACTTAAATGGGCTCATGAAAAGTCAAATATGACTGAAATGACTGAACAACAATAATATACATGGATCTATCTATTTACGTATCTCCCTCTATCTCAATAGGAATAAAAGAAGAATCTTAGAGAGATACCTGCCAGAATTCATGTGTATAAAGTGACCTGATACATTAATCCCCAGAGAGATTGTACAATTCCTGATAGTAGGAATTAAAGATTCTATTTCCTTTGAATCTTCTCTTAGCACTTAGTGTATTAATTAATTCATAGCAGACTTTCAGTAAATGTTACTTTCATAAATGAACTGATAGTCACTCTCTCTCTCTGTTTCTCTTGGCAACAAAATCAATTTGTTTTTTTCTCACCTCTGAGATCTCTAAGGGGATTAAGACATTTATAACACATAAAAATAATAACATCAGATATAATAATA
Source organism: Vombatus ursinus (assembly GCF_900497805.2). NCBI lineage: Eukaryota > Metazoa > Chordata > Mammalia > Diprotodontia > Vombatidae > Vombatus > Vombatus ursinus. Next base: position 1,798,945 of record NW_020954587.1, on the reverse strand, counting down.
AAGAATAACCCATGCTTATTGTTAAATACATAAGTAATTATGAATGTGGCATCTAGATTGGAGTTAGAATACTGTGGATTATATATCTGTTAGTTGGATTTTTTTTAATATTGTAGGCTCTTTAACATATGAAAATTCTTTTAAAATTCTATTGAATTACATTTCCAAATATACTATAACAACAGTATCTGTACAATGTCTTCATTGGAAAAGGTTTTTAATCCCATTTAAATCTCCAGTAAATTTTCTTCCTTTAATGGTGACATTAAAGTATACAATAATTTTTCTTCTTCTTCTCCTTTTTTTAAAAATTAGGTAAATTCAGCAACCCTAAGCTTCCTGCCTCTTCTATGGATTTCAGTATGACTAAGTACACTGGTTTCAGTTTTACTCTTAAGCAAACACAAGGTATGTGACTTCCTGTTTGTACTCTGACACTCTGAACTGATACATTTCATAGACTTGGAAATATAAAATGTATGATGTCTTGCTAACTATATGAATGCAAAAGCTAATGTTTAAAAATTTTGACCTGTAAAACAAAATTCTGATAAGAGAAAGAAAAGCACAGAAATTTCAACTCTTGTTTATGACATCAGTAACACTCCATTTTCTATAGCGCAAAAGAGTGCCATACTTTGGGGCTTTTGAAATATTAAGCTTGGAAATACCTGAGAGAGGTTTTTGGGCATAGGAAGGCTAAGGTGAGAGGAAAGATTAGGAAAAGTTAGCCTCACTCTAAAAAAAGAAAAACAGTTCTAACTTTTAAGGCAGTTATATATTACAGATTGTATATAGTAGACTCCATATGCAGGAACTAGATATTATCAGACAATAATGCCCAGTAGCAGTTAAAATAGAAATTTGAGCCTTCAAAACAATTCAGTTGTTAATTTTAAAAAATTTAAGAAGCGTTCATACAATTGAGTTTATTTAAATCAATCAATAAACAAATATTTATTAAGAGTCTATTTGCAAGATATTATGGTTGGGGGAGAAAACATATAGATTTGTATCAGCATACTTATAAATATTATATATATATACATACACACACACATATATATATATATATAAATATATTTCTCTCTAATTTTTTTTTTACTTATTACCTTAAATAATGAGTTAATTCTAAGCTTTTTTCAGTAGAGGGAAAGTCTCTTTTACTAATTTTTTTTAATTATAAGAGTGATTATTTTAATTTAAATACATAAATTCATCACAGTTTTAATACCAGGAGTTTAAAGATTTTCTTTGAACTCAAGCAAAACCCATTTAAGACAGTTTCTGCAGAAAGGTCATAGAGACACTTGAATTTTATTTAGGGGAGTAATATAATTGTTATTGTAATTTTCAAAATATAATTTTTAACTTTAATACAAATAATCAGATTATTCATTTAGATGCTACACAAAATAAAGTCATTTTTGTCATTTGGATTTTAATTGTCCATGCCAAAGCTCTCCCTTTTAAGACATAATAATAGTGATTTCCATTTTAACCTTCTTATTTATGAGTTTTATTTTATTTTATAAATTTTATTTATGTTTTATATATAGTTATGTTACATAAAATATTAATATATATATATTTAAATACATATTACACATATAAACATTATATATTTATAAGTTTTATTTTATTTGCCTCTTATTTATATGTTTCCAACTTGTATCCTGTTGATTTTTTTTCATCTCTACTGTAGTTTGTACTGTTGCTAAGGAATAAAAAGTGCTCAACTTATCAATTCAGGGGAATTGTGCAATTTAGCATGCACTGCCTCTTAGAAAAGATGCAGAGAAATCAAAGCTGCAAAGGAGTTTCTTTGATGGGAGCAGCTGTTGTTCCTATTTTCACATTTGTGTGGCATTGTAAAAGAGTTAAGATCCTTTCCCAGCTGCTCTGATGAATTTAAACATTTAGGGCTACAGTGACTCCTCTTATGAGGGCTGCTGTGGTAAAATGGACAGACAACTGGTCTCAAGGCTGGAAAGACCAAGATTTAAGTCTTGCTTTCCACATACACTGGCTGTGTGATCCCAACCCAGTCATTTAAATTGTCCTTTCTGGGCAACAATCTAAGGTATAAATTGCAGAGAAAATGCTGTGCTATATAGGTAGATAGAATTTCCTCACCTGGAAGTCCCTATCCCAATAAATTGCACATCCAATCTTTGTTTTAAACCATAAAAATGGTAGAGGAATTTTGTTCCCCATGTTTTAAGTTACTGCTAGATTTGCTCTTCAACATTTAGGAGACATTATTAAAATACCCAACACTGATGTTTTAATTTGAACTTACCCATGTTGTTATTTTTGACTAAACCAAACCTTGCTTTAAGGTTTTATCTGAGGTAAAATTAGGTGCCGTGATATCCTAAACTAGACTGATTTGGAAAAGTCTCAAGACTGGTGCCCTTTAAGCACTGCAGAATGGTGCAACTTAGTGACAGCCTATATAATTTCAGTCAGCAAAAGGGAATCAGTCAGGGTGGGTGAGTCTTCTGGGTCAAAGGCATGCTGGAACCAGCTTCCACTGGTTTGCAGGTTGTTAAAATTTTTGTATGAACATTTATAGCTCAGAAATCAGCAAACATTATAAAACAGGACTTGATTTATTGTTTTATTGACTATCTATACTTAAGAAAGTGATACAGAAAATATTAATGATGAAAATAAAATCTTAAAGAGTGGTGTGCTTTTTTTTTTGTAAGATGACAGCCAATTGTTAAGCATTTACCAGGATGTCCCTGCTGGATATATCTTGAATATGAAAGTCATGTTCTATGTCAGCATTTTTGCTGTCAAAATCAGATAAGTCAGTCTTTCCTGGAGTGACAGTAGGACCTATCTGATTTTCTTAGTATCTTCAATATTTTCAAATGGTTCCATACTGTAATAAAAGCAATTGTTCACATGAATGATGAAAAGATAGTTAGAGCATATACTGTTCATGATACTGAGTTCTTTCCAAAGCTGCTTGGACAGATCCTTGGACAGAACCTAGATTCTCTGTATTGCTTTGCTACTTTGAGCACGTTGAACAACTTTGACTTTGAGCAACCCAGTTAATGTTGCTAGGACTCAATTTTCTCATTTATAAAATGAAGCATTTGGCCTAAATGAAGCACTGAGGGCAGGGACTGCTTTTGCTTCTTTTTGTAGCCCCAGCTTTTAGCACAATATCCAACACATAGAGGATGCTTAATAAATGTCTATTTATTGAATGACTGATCTTCAAGTTCTGAATCCTAGAATCTTATATATTCAGATCTCTTTCCATTTGCTTTCTAGAACTATTGAATATGAATGAGGAAAAAAAAAACTGTCCTAGACTTAAATCCCAGCTGCTAAAATTTGTTTGTTTGTTTGTTTGTTTTTAATTTCCATTTCAAGACACCAATCATTCCCTCATTTTTCTTTTAGGAAAAAAAAACATAATTCTACTTCCTTTAAAAGTTTAAAAGATAGTCAAATAGTTAATTTTGCTTCAAAATAATTCAGTAGAGCATGGTATTGTTTGTATATTTCCCATTTTGTGTCTTTCTAACAAATGTTTTGGCACATTATTTTGAAGATTTTCATAAATGTCATGACACATTGTTTTTAGCTCACTGGAGAATGTAGCCAGTCACTAAAAATATTGATTAATTGCACTATGGTAATGACTCCAAAGATCAGAAGAGTGAAAGGAGTAATTTGTAAGAGGTGATACAATAGTTAAATCGACAGGCAAAAAATTGGATACAGGGGGGTGAGGAGTAAGTGAAGAGTCAAGATGACATATGGGTGGTAACCCTGGGGCCTGGGAAGATGAGCTGCACTAATCAGTAATAGAAAGTTTTAAAATATGGAAGAGTTCACAACTTTGGGTGTTATCTTTACACAGGGGCTATGCTAATCTTGATCAATATCAGTCCAGTTCTATTATAAGCACTACTATCTTGGTTGGTTTCACATCCCTTTGCTTGAATATAATTTTAGGACCTCTGAGATCATGGGTTCTCTAAATTTGATATATTCATTTCTCCCCTTACCACACACACAAGTACCATTCTGCCCAAATTATGTACTAAGTAAATATTTGATTCATTTCAGTTCAATAGATATGTTGAATGAATAATTTTGAAGTAATGAAAATGGGCAGATGATTGTTGGATCTTTCATCTAGGGAAGACTTATCTAACTGAAAAGATACTGTCTCTTTAACCTGCCTTTCATGTAAGCTTGGGTTTTCATATTCTGAATAATCATGGAATGATCCTGACTCTCTTATCAATGCTTCTAGATGAAGAAAAAGAAGAAAATAATAAAACACCAAAACATTCTTAATAATCTCTGTTAATTACATAAACAAGAGCTTTTTGAAACATATAGTATTGATGTGTCATAGTTTCATGGGCCTCACCAGGTATTGGAAAGGTGATTATTCTATCCTGACCATTCCTCAACATTGAGCAGCAACTATTCCTTAAATGGATAGTGATGTGATAAATGTTATCTCCCCATCACTAAAAGATGAAAGGAAAATTTAATTTGTACCTTGAATATATTTTAGGAGGGTTTATTGAAGACTATGTGTCATTAAAGTATGTGAGCTACAGCCATCCAAAGCTTGAATGAATAGCAATCCCAGGGAGCATAAAACCTGTGAAGGCTCCTTTGGCTACTTTGAGATGCTTCCTTTGTATCTAAGGAGTTCCTGTTCTTCCACTAGCCTTCATCACATCAATAGAAATTAGAGTATTCAAGAAAGGGCTGAGCTATGATCTTCTAGCATCAATGAAAGACTAGATTGCTCTTGTTAATTAATAGAAAAAGTCCTGCTTCTGACATCACTTATCAGTAAAGACCTGCTTTTCAGGTGTTTGTAAAGATTCAATAGTGGTCATTGATCCAGTGTGTAGTAGAAGGGTTTCAATTTTTTTCCCTTTTTCCTCATGTCTTAAGCTTCAGTTCATCTTTCTGACAAAGTCCTCTTCTATGTTATTCCTCATATCTTAAAACTTTGTTTTTATGGATCTAACTTGTGCCTGGGTAAATGTGAGCAAGTTAAAATGTCTGTGATAATGTTCTACTTTCAATATAGCTGACCTGAGTTTTCTATCATAATCTGCTTTGATCTCTATTTTGTTGTTCGTTTGTTTCAGTCATGTCTGACTCTTTGTGATCCCATTTAATAAATGTTTATTGAAAATCAAAACAACTCTGAGGTACCACATCATACCTATCAGTTTGGTCAACATGACAAAACAAGAAAATGATAAATGTTGGAGACGATGTGGGATAATTGGAATGCTAATGCATGGTTGGTGGAGTTGTGAACTGATCCAACCATTTTGGAGAGCAATTTGGAAAACTATGCCCAAAGGGCTATAAAAATGTGCATACCCTTTGACCCAGCAATAGCACTTCTAAGGCTGTTTCTCAAAGAGATCATACAAATGGGAAAAGGACCCACATGTACAAAAATATTTATAGTAGCTCTTTTTGTGGTGTCAAAGAATTGGAAATTGAGGGGATGTCCATCAATTGGGGAATGGCTGAACAAGTTGTGATATATGAATATAATGGAATACTATTGTGCTATAAGAAATGATGAGCAGGAGGACTTCAGAAAAACCTGGAAACACTTGTATGGACTGATGCTGAGTGAAGTGAGCTGAGTGAAGTGAGAACCAGGAGAACTTTGTACACAGTAACAGCCATGTTGTGTGATGACTAACGTTAATAGACTTAGCCCTTCTCAGCAATGCAGGGATCTAAGACATCTCCAAAGGTCTCATGATGAAAAATGTTGTCCACATCCAAAGAAAGAACTATGGAGTTTGAATGCAGATTGAAGCATACTATTTGCTATTCTTTTTTTCTTCTGTTTTGTTTTGTTTCATCTTTCTGGTAGTTCCTCCTATTGGTTCTAATTCTTCTTTACAACATCACTAATGTGAAAATATGTTTAATAGGAATGTGTAGGTGTATATATATATATACATATACATATATACCCTATATCAGATTGTATGCTGTCTTGGAAGGGATGGGGTGAGGGAGGGAGGGAGGTGGAGAAAACTGAGAACTCAAAAGCTTATGGAAGTGATTGTTGATAAATCAAAATAAATTAATAAAATTCTAAAAAAGTTTATTGGCCTATTGTGTCTTTCTGAGAATAAACCAAAGTACTTTTAGATATCATCTTTGCCTTCAATTAAATTTGATCCCCAGGTTCAAGCTCAAAGGTCTCTATTTTCCTTTACACATAATAAAACATTTTACATCAGGTTCAAATACTATTTAGATGTAATTGAAGAAAGATTCCTTAACAATATCCACATTTGCATACATATACAATATGTATAACTATACATGCATGCATACATTTGTATGTAAATATACATATTTATACACATATACATATATACATATATGTGTATGTATGTATGTGTATATATATATATATATATATATAGTGTTCCAAAAATCTTACTGCAATTTTAAGCTCTTAAAGCCATGATACTATTTTCATGATGCTATTCATATAAATCAAGGGTTTAATTAAATGCTTTGGTTCAATCCTCTTTATCCTGGAGGCCATACTTCTTTTATTTAGGAAATATGATAATTGATTAAAAGGCAAGCAGAATCATCATGAACTTAAACTATGTCAATGAAAAAAAAAGCCACATTGCATATCAATTGTGCGTGGCATTATTGTATTTACAGTAGCTTATAAAGAGAGAATAGTTTTCCACATGGCCATCAAATACTTCAGTGTTCTCCTTATACTTGATCATTTTTATATATTTGTAGTATGTGAACAAGTCATGAGTGGGATTGATCTGCAGGCTTTGTGATAATCATTAAAGGCATTTTAGATGTTGCAGTGCTTTTGAAAGATTTGTTTAATAATTATCAAATCAATAATAGTTTACTCTTTACAAACCTAGAACTTTTGGACTCAGCATTTTTCTAACTTGAAAAATATATTGATTACTTATAAGGGTTTGTAGATTATTTGTGTGTGTGCATGTGTGTGTTACAAGCAAGCTGTGAATGACTTATATAAAATACGTATATATTTCTTTGGACTATATTTGGAGTGATTTCTCAAGTTCTTAGATTTTGGTAATAAATATATTATCCTTTCTATTAAAAATGATATGATTTGACTTAAAACATGAGAGGAGACTGGTAAGTGTCTTGGAGTACCTTTGTGAAGAATTAGAGCCAATAAGTATAGCATTTCCCAAGCTCTGTCATTTTCTAGTTTTGAAATTAAGCTACTAGAAATATTTTTTATCTTGATTAATGTTGTTTTTATAGCACATTACCCATAAAATACTTATAAGTGGTAAGAAATGCAATTTGTAAGAGGTGGATGACCACAAGCAACCTTGTAAAAAATTCCCTATTCTTGTGCCTGCCCCTTTATCCTTACTCCCTCTCCATTTTTATTTTGTCATTGTCTAAAATCTCAATAATATACATAATAGATTCATAGTACATAATCCTAATTGTCCAGAACATGTAGAGAAATCAGTTATTAATTTTTGGTATCTCTTATGGTTATTGGTTAAGAAAGCCAATTTTTAACTTTTTTGGGGGGGAAGCCCTTAGATTCTTATCAATGAAGCTTTTATTTAATTTATCATGTATATGAGATCTTGTTGAACAGGAGAAGGAGAAAGTGCTATATTGCCTTCAGGAAACAAAAAAGCTCCTTTTATGACCCCAAAATTCCCATGGCAGCAAAAGCCTATGTCTTTAACAGCACTGTGTTGCTGTATGGCAGTCAGGTATGGTGTTGAGCATTCTCTAAACAAATATAAGTGAGTATCATTCAAAGGGCAATAGAGAGGTGCATGGATAATGTGAAAAAGATGAATCGTATAACCAGTGAGGAACTTTGAAGAACAAGAACAGAAGATGTCATTGAGGAAGTTTAAAATAAAAAGAAAAAAGAAAAAGAAAAAGAAAAAGAAAAGAAAAGAGACAGGATTTAAACTAAGGTCCCTGACTCTAGGACTATCATGTCACGTGACATGGTGAAAAGGCAGATTATTCCATTGGTACCCTCATAGTATCAGAGATAATATAGATATCCTGTAACACATTGTGTGTATCCTCTGTGGTTACCTTATGGGAGAATAAGGATAAAATTTCCAGATGATGGGTGTGTCTGGATGGTTTCCTGTCTGCGTTGTTGGAGGAGGTTCCACTTTTTAATATCATAGATAAAGTTGAGTATTTGAGCATGATATCTTGTGGCATTAAAACAAAAAAACACATGCCGTAATCTACTTTGATTTCCAACATAATAATAAACTATTTTTTTTTTAGTTTAGCAGAGCTCCTATTACTTTTGATATAAAACTAAATAAGACTACTTCAACTTTGGAAACTCCAGTTATTATAAACAATTTTAATATGTCCAATTTACTATGGTTATACTTTTTGATAACATTTGCTGTACTTTGTTAAATGCGATTTTGGGTTCAGAATTTCTGTGGACTGCGGATGTGGATTCAGGGATTATATTGAGATGGATTTATGGATTAATTTCTAGGTCAGTGGTTCTCAACCTTTTTGATCTTAGCACCCCTTTACTCTCTTAAAAACTATTGAGGAGACCCCCAAAGAGTTTACATAGTTTATATCAATTGATATGTACCGTATTTGAAATTAAAACTGATAAATTTATGTTTATTTAGTCATTCATTTGAAAATAACTTATATACCCATTACGTGTTAACACAAAAATGTTTATGAAAAGTAACTATACTTTCCAAAAAAAAATAATTTAATGATGAGTATCATTGTTTTCATATTTTTGCAAAGTGTTTTAATGTCTGGCATAATAGAAGAGAGCTGGAGTTTCCTATATGCTTCCTCATGCAATCTGTTGAGGCATGTTGTTTTGGTTGAAAAATATAAAGAAATATAGCCTTGCATAAATATTATGTTGGAAAAGAAAGGAGCATTTTAATAGTTAAACAATGTCATAGGATTATTATAAAAATAGCTTTTACCTTGTGGATCCCCTGAAAGGGTTTTGAGTTGAGTCTATGGATCAGTAAAGTTCTCTTTGTAGTTTTGTTGTTGTTGTGGGTTCATTGTAAAAGACTAGTGGAAAATATTCTTTGCTGAATTCCAGTGCTACTAACTGAATTCGTGGAAAAAATACAATTCTGATTTTCTTTTTTTTAGCTCAAGGTCACATATGTAGTTGGTGGCAGAGACAGGATTTAAACTAAGGTCTCTGACTCTAGGACTATCATTCTTTCTACTATATTGCATTGCTTTCCAGAAGTAAACAATCAAACTATTACTTTATAGTATTGAAAGGTATAAGCCAGTATCCTTTTGATACCTTATCAGATGATATTAGGTATAATGTGTCTGCCTTCTTAAGCATAACCAGTCCAGTGTTACTCTTGTTTAGGATGCCTTACCCTGCGTGCCAGACCCTTCCAATTATAGACTATAAGAAGTGATGTTTTAACACCAGCGCTTTCTTAGTTCAGGTTTGATATTGAGATGAAATGAGGCAATTTTGAGTCATTGATCATTTAACATTAAGAGGTTTAGTTTGCCCTAACACAGAAAAAAATATACAATAAGAATATAGTGGCACTTATCTTTTTTGGATATGTCCCTCCCTGGTCTTCATATAAAATGTGTCTGGTCAGCAGGGCAGAGTAAGGGTATTTTTGCCCATGAAGTCCAAGGGGCCCAGATTATACGTGGCTGGGACTTTTTATACTCTTAGATGACCAGAAAGCTGCAAAAGGAAAGGGGGAACCAATTAGGCCCTTGTGATGATACCTTTGTTGGTAGCTTTGTTCTTTCTTAATGAAAATCTTCTCTTGGTGAAAAAGTTGTGGGTGGGAAAAAAGAAGCTGTGTCAAGAAAATGTTGGTTCTGTGATACAGATGTTATAAATTTGTTCTAGAGAAAAAGATGCTCCAAAAGATGCAATAAAATCAATCAATCAACAAACATTTATTTTACACATTCTATGTACTAGGCACTATGTCAGGCCCTGGGAAGACAAAGATAACATGAAACATGGCAGGAATGCCTTCAGGATGTTGATTGTTTTGTTTTACTTGTTTGTTTGTTTGTTTGTTTGTTTTTTAGGGAAAACAACCTGTAGATATAAAAGTATAAGCAAGATATGCGTTGAGGCAGTTCCCATTTCATGGAAACTCTTTTGTCAGTTTTAGCTTTAATAAGTCAGGGTTGTTTCTCCCTGTTAGAAGTCCAGAGCAAACTAGACTTCTACTCTATATAAGTATATTGCCAACTAATAATCTTTTCTTGGAGACCATTATTTTCCTTATGACTTATTAGCAAAAGAACAAGCTAAGGTGCTTTTACAAAAGGAATATTATAATCATAGTCCATAATAATATTATCAATACAATCTTAAAGATTGAACCTTCCTTCCCTGAAGAGTGATTGGACTTCTATCTTTCCTCTTTCCTCCTCAAAGATAAGGTTACTGTTAATCAAGAAGGATCTTTATTTCACAAGAATTATTATATTTTATATCAATATTAAGTACTTCTAAAAAGCTTAAAGAAAGAAATGGTCTCATTTAAAAAGAGAATTAAGCCATATCACTTAACTTCTTTTATAGCTTTATTATCCTTATTTAATCATTTTGGTCTTCTGTCAAGATGATATGTTTTAGGAGAACAGTCTAAGACTCTCTACATGTTGTTTCTCATAAAGATAAATTGATAGCTAAGATGTTCTACTACATGAGAACTTTTGGTTCTAAATCAATGTCATACTAGCCAGAAAATTTACAATATTTTTTCCTTCTCCACAAAGTCTATTTTGTAGGAGGTTATTATTCTTGATATTTTCACTATTAACTTTCTTTTTAAATTTTTTAATTTATTTACATTTTTATTTTCAGTTCCATATTCTCTCCTCCACCATCCACCACCTATTAAAAAGGCAGGAAATACACTATCCATAAAACATATTAAGTTATGGGAAAAAAAATCCACACTAGCGATGTTATAAAAAAGAAAAAGAAGCAAGAAAAATAGAGAGGAAAAAATATGTTTCAATATACACTCACAATCTATAAATTCTTTATCTGGAGGTAGATGATATTTTTCATCAGGAGACCATAGGAATTGTCATGGATTACTTTATTGATCAGACTTGATTGATTAATCATAGCTTGATGAGACACTATATTGATCAGATTGCTAAATCTTTCACAGTTGATTATCATTACAATATTGCTTTTACTGTGAACCTTGTTCTGCTTCTGCTTACCCCATTTTGTGTCAGTTCATATAAGTCTTACTAGTTTTTTTAATCATATTCTTCAATGTTTCTTACTGCATAATAGTATTCCATCACAATCATATACCAAAACTTGTCTAGCCATTCTCCAACTGATGGGGATCCACTCAGTTTCAAATTATTTGCCACCACGAAAAGAGCTTGTATAAATATTTTTATACATATATGTCCTTTTCATTTTTCTTTGGTTTCTTTGAGCTATATACCTACTAGCAGGATTGCTGGCTCAAAGGGTATGTTCAGTTTTATAATCCCTTGGACAAAGTTTCAAACTGTACTCCAGAAAAGTTGGACCAATTCACAGCTCCACCAACAGTGCATTAGTTTACTTATTTCCCCACATCCCCTCCAGCATTTGTCATTTTTCTTTTCTGTCATCTTAGTCCATCTGCTTCAGAGTTCCTTTAATTTGCATTTCCCTAATTGTTACAGATTTAAAACATTTTTTCATATGACTACTGATAACTTTGATTTCTTCTTAAAACTGAAAACTGGCTGTTCATATCCTTTGACCATTTATCAATTGGGGAATGGTTATTATTTTTTATTAATTTGGCTCAGTTCTCAATATATTTGAGAAATGAGACCTTTATCAGAGAAAAAATTTCACCCAGTTTCTGCCTGTCCTTCTAATTTTGCCTGCATTGGTTATTTTTTGGCAAAAAAACCTTTTTAATTTCATATAATCAAAATTACCCATTTACCTCCCATGAACCTCTCTGTCTTTTACATCATCATAGCCTCTTCTCCTGTCCATAGTTCTGACAGGTGATTTCTTCAATGCTCCCCTAATTTACTTATTCTGTCACCTTTTAGAATAAACCATGTACCCATTTTGCCCTCAACTTGGTGTATAGTATGAGGTATTGGCCTATGCCTCCTTTCTACCACTTTACCTTACAGTTTTCTCAGCAATTTTTGTCAAATAGTGAATTCTTGCCCTACTAGCTAGAATCTTTGGGTTTATCAGATACTACCTTACTATGCTCATTTGCTTTGGTATATTGTATACCTAAGCTATTACATCAGTCAGCTGATCTATTTTTTATCCCGTATCAAATTACTTTGGTGATTATGACTTCATAATATAGTTTGGGCTCTGGGAGAGCTCCCTCTCTCCCACTCTTCCTTTATATTTATTTTCATTGATTTCCTTAATATCCTTGATTTTTTTGTTCTTATAGATGAATTTTATTATTTTTTTCTATTTCTATAAGATAATTCTTTGGTGATTTGATAGGTGTAGCACGAAATGATAAAATTAATATACATAGTATTCTCATTTTATTATATTGTCTTGGCCTATCCATGAACAATTAGTATTTTTCCATTTGTTTATATTGCTATTTGGGTGGAGAGTACTCTGAGATTGTGTTCATATAGTTCCTGAGTATGACTCAGCAGGTAAATTCCCAAGTATTTCATACTGTCTGCAGTTATTTTAAATGGATTTTTTCTTTCTATCTCTTCTTGTTGTGTTTTATTAGTAACATCTACAAATGCTGATGATATGTATGGGTTTATTTTATATCCTACAACTTTGCTGAAGTTATTAATTGTTTTGAGTAATTTTTAGTTGATTCTCCAAGTATACAATAATATTATCTGCAAAAAAGAATTGTTTTGTTTTGTTTCCTTGTACTTATGCTTATTCCTTCAATTTTTTTTCTTGTCTTATTGCTACAGCTAGCATTTCTAATACAATATTGAATAATAATGGTGATAATGGAATCCTTGGTTCATGCCTGAACTTTTGAGTTTGTGTCTTGAGCTGCCAGCAAACTTTTAATGGTCAGATTTCTTTTTGTTGTTGTTTGCTCATTTTTTCCCAGCCTATTTCTTTACTTCAGACTTTGTGTTAGAGTTGGGATTTGTTCACTTCTGGGCAGGGTGGGGGAGGGTGGGAAACCTGATCTTCTGTAGTTCAGGCTGGGAGCCTCTAGGTTTTCGATGCTTTCAAGTTTGTGTGATGGAGTATGGGATGAGGCAGGGTGGTCTCGTTACTGCTTGCCACCTTGGACTGCACTCTGATTCTTACCCAGGTAGGTCCCCTGCTCCCTTATGACTGCAGCTCCTTCTCTCTACCTTGGAACTGTAACTGGACCTGGAGAGCTATCAAGTGAACAAATAGCATCTAATTCTGACCAGGGCCGCCACAGGAGGCCCTTGGAATCTCTTTCTGACCAGGTGTTCAGTCCCCTTACATTGGTCATTCCTGGTGCCATCTGTTGCTGCTACAGCTGCTGCCTCTGAGGCCAAGAGCCTATGCTGCTTCTACTGCACCCTGTGTTCTGTGCTTCCAGCCAGCTCCCATACCAGTGTCTGTAGACCTCGCTTTCAAAGAAAAAAAATAAAACAACCCGAAATATTAAATGCACCCTTTTAAGAACAAGTCATAGAAATCACTAATAATTTAATTAAAGATAGTTACAAAAATGAGACAAAACACCAAAATTTGTGGGTTGAACTCAAAGCAGTACTTAGGGCAAAGTTTATATCTCTAAACATTTATATCAATAAAATAGAGAGAGCAGTTCAACAAATTGGGAATTTAATTTAAAAAAACTAGAAAAACAACAAATTAAAAATGTCTAGTTAAATACCAAAATAGATGTCCTGAAGATCAAAGGAGATATTAATAAAATTGAAAGTAAAAATTGAATTAATAAATAAAATTAGGAGCTGGTTTTATAGGAAAAAAACATAATCCACTGACTAATTTGATTAAAAAAGAAAACCAAATTGCTAGTACCAGAAATGAAAAGCATGAATGTACAATCAATGAAGATGAAGTTATAGCAATTATCAAGAGCTATTTTATATATCTATATACTATACCCCCCCCAAAAATAACAAAACCTGACAACCTAAATGAAATGGAGGAATATTTACAAAGATATAAATTGACAAGATTAAAAGAATAAAACGTAAAATACTTAAAAAAATCCTACCTTAAAAAAAAAAAGAAATTGAACAAGACAAAAATGAGCTCCCAAAAGGGGGAAAAAACAACTCAGGACCAGATGGATTTATCTCTAACTATTTGTTAGATCACGTTTAAAGTAAGCAGGATGCAAGCACCCCATTTTACCTCTTCAGAAACAGAACCTTTAAATTGCTCCTTATGGGAAAGGATTAATTAAACTGAAAACATATAAAAACTACTTGGCTGCTTTAATTATTTTCTCTTGATATTTTATTTTATACTATTGTATAAATAGGATCAGCCCATTCTTCAAAATTCTTCATGGAAATTCTGTAAGTATTCATTGAAACATTGTTTGTCCTTTGTTCTTAAAGAGGACCATGACATCAGGGAAGTGATGCCATGACATGCAAGTGAATTGGATTTAAGTGAGGGAGGGCTGTGCAAAGTCATCAGCCTCACTTTCTCCTCCAGAGCCATCTGGGCCCAGTGGCCAGATATAGATCAAGACAACTAGAGATGGCCCTGGATGCAGTGGGAGACCTTGGCCTTTTCAAGCTAAGGTCTTTAAGAGGTCTCAGTTTGACTGAGGCAAAGCACCGTCAGTGATTAAGGCTTAATAAGAATTGAGGCAGAGAATGGTCTCTTTACCTAGTCAAAAATTCAAAATGGGATATGGGATGGGAAGACCCTCAGGCTTCTGGCCAAAACAGAAACAATTGCTGTTTACATTCATTCTGAGCCACTCAGGGCCAAACAAAGATCAAGTAGAGCTTTATCTGGGACCTGTAGTTGGCCAGTCGAGGAGAGCCAGAGTGATTTGGAGTTAAAGCTAGTCTTTAAGAAAAAAAACAAAAGTTTCAAAGATTAAAATTTACATTCCCTTTGGGCTGAGCACCCAGAGGTAAGGGTGTGACATCATTTTAGTTATATGAGGAAACTTAGCCCCTGTATTTAATTTGTGGTCATTAAACATATTCACAAAATCAGTGAACTTCTTTTTCTGGGTTGATGATCATTCTTGACAAAAATTTAAACCAATATTTTGAAGAAAAAGCTTATTCTATTTTTTTGTTTCTGATCTCTAAGGTCCCTCCTAGATAGAAAATTAAGTTTTTCCCTAAGATTTATGATAATGCATAATAGGTTATACAGCTTTTAGTAATTGAACTGTGGCTATTATAGGTACTTAAATGATAACGACTTCATATAATATTAAAATTATGATTAACAATTAATATTCTGTGTATGCACTGACAACACATCGTGAGTTTAGGGATCTCTTGCTCCGTGTTGCTGACCAAACCCAGTTCTAAGACCTGCTCCTTCAGCTCTGACTTTCTCTTCTTTTTTGCTCTCCCTAAACCCCTCATCCCCCAGGGTAGATGACTTGAGACTTGGGTTCATCTTTATTAAAAGGGAGATTAACCACCTTCTGGCTTTGGAGACAGTAGGGAGCTATAAGATGTCAGAGGCTTGTTTACATCTAATTAAGGTTTTTTCTTCTGATTAAAAAAAATAAAGAATACTGAAAAAGGCAGTACAGTTATCTCTTCCATACTGTGACTTTCCAGGTTGGCATAAGAAAGTAGATGAGAATTTGGGGGGGAGGGGAAAATTTTGCCAAAGCTGCAGATGATAGGAGAAGGCCAGCAGACAACACAGAGCCTATGACCAAATACTTAACCCAAATTTTGCAAACACCCCATAGAAAATCAGAAAAAAATTCAGACTTCTTCTCTAGCAAGAAGGAAGGGCCAAAAATTTTTACACAGATTTTCCAAATCGTGGGGCACCATGTCCCTAACCCTCACAACGTGGAAGGGATAACTGTACATTTAGATGGGGATGGAGAACAAAAAGAAGGCAGCTGTCCTAAATATTTCACGTTTTGAACAATTACTCCTGGATTTGTTTAATTAAGGAACCTCTAGAATTTGTACCCCGTGAAACAGGAAGGTATTCTATATAATTTCAGTAAATTCAGTATAGCTATGTAGGAGAATATTGCCATAGACAAGAACTTCATATAATGTTTTAAGTTATACAAACCACTTTTATAACCACAACCCTATGAAGCAGATATTTTAAGTACTAGCATCCACATTTTACAGAGGTTTTGGCATGATATAACTAGCCTGCAGTCATGCTGCTAGTAAGTCTCTAAGAAAAAACTTGAACCTTGGTCTGATATTTTAGGAGCTATTTGAAGGAGGTATTAAAGGGGAGAAAAGATAAAATTAGGAATACCCAAATAACCCCAAACCAAGCCTCTAAAAATCCCTTTAAAGTAATTTGAAATAATACAGTTTTATTGCAAATGATACAAAATGTCATAAATTTACTTTATATACTTGTTGTTCAAAGGACTCTAATATTTGTGAGTATATATACATATACGTATATATGTCACATAAAAATAAATAATACATCTATCCTAAAACTACTATGCTAGCTATGATAAAGATTACATAAGCATTTGTTTACAATTATTTAGTGTATCTATTTCACTAGTTGCATTGGGATGATCCTTTATAGGAAAAATGGACAAAAATCACTCAGGATGAAAAGGCATGAGGGGGTCCAAACATATCAGTGTGTCTATTGGATTCTTAAAGACCATCTCATTAGAACATTGCCTCTAACATGTTATACTGTGCTGAGAGGTTTAGAGTCTGCTTTCCAGTGACTAGTTCAGTTTACTATAGGAAGCCTCATCATTAGCAGGCTGGCTATTTAATGATAAATTTTTTCATAATGGCAACCAAAATATTATTACCAGTACTCAGATACACAAATGAATCTGTGCTCTCTTTGATAAAAAAAAAATAAAACAAAAAAAAAAACAGGCCATGAACTATCTATTCCCACCCACTTTATGTTACTTTTTTCCATGATCTTCAACAAGTTCTCCACCAAGTGTCCACCCAGCATGATGGAGTACTTTTTACTTCCTCTTCACATCATGAGGATACCTATGGAGTACATGGGCTACCCTGCCACACTATCAGTGCTTTTTTTTTTTGCCTAGATATTCCTTTGTACTGCAGCCTATTCATACCCATTAGGGACATGTCCCTTCTTTGGGTGATTTTCAATTTTAATTTTTTTGGAAACTGCAGGCCTCTATGACTCATGGTCGTAAAATGACACGGAAAGAATATTGATATTTTAAAACTGGACACTTGTTTCACAAATGAGTTTGAGGTCATTAAAAACAAAACAAACAAAAATACTTTGTAATTTCTTTTTTTAAATTTTTTATTAATTTATCTTGATTTATCAACAATTACTTCCATAAGCTTTTTAGTTTTGAATTTTTCTCCTCCTCCCTCCCCCAACCTTTGTAATTTCTGAAAGGACAATCCAGCCTATCGTATTGTGTCTATTTAAATCTGGGCCCAACTCATTTTCCATTTGTAATACAATGGATAAGCTCTGTTGGATCCAACTTCATGTTATAATCTGAACACTAGGCATTTTTCACTCATTTGGCCAAAGTTAGGTCAAAGTTAGGTTAGGTCATTTACTTTTGAGTGATTATGTATCTCATCCAGGAGCCTCTGCAATGCTTCAGTTCTTTATTCAGTCAGCATAAAATCATCTAGAACCAGGAAAATCAGAAGGAAATCTCTAACTTTAACTGCTGCATACATTTTAGGACAAGCCTTTGGTGACATATGCTTCCTGTTTTTAAGATTTGTCTAATATTTATTCTCATAGGTCATCAAACAATGAGTTGGTCTAAGAAGGAAAAAGGAAGAATAGAATGGGCTGTATTGCCTCTTTGGCAATTACAAACATTTTTTGATGTTTTCAATGACGAAAATCAATTCAAAGATAAAAAAGAATTGAAATCAAGTGAGGAAATGTGTGCAATGAAGACAACACCAACAGGCCTTGTTTAAATTTTAGTGACGCTAGTAATTGGGAAATAGAAGGAGTAAAGGGCATTGACATTAACTACAATAATTTCACACAGAACTTTAAACATTAAAAATAAGGAGAAGAGTAAAAGAATCTAGAATTGACTTACTCAGCAAACACAACTAATTTGACAAGGCAAAGAAAGGTAGCAACCAAAGGCAACACCAACTTATAATGTAAACTCATTTGTCAAACTATTAAAAGAAATACTGGCAGAAGATTATGAACAGCATCATCTCATAAAATAGAGAAAAAATGGGGGAAAACCAATATAAAAAAAGAGAAAAAAAAACTAGGCAAGAGACTCTCCAAAGCAAAGACTTTTAAGGACATGTAATTATGAAACTGGAGGGACAACCAATAGACAAAAAAATTAAAAAGACCTGAATTTTTTTTAATGACAAATCCTTTTCACCAATAAAGAGAACAGACACTACTACATTTGGACTTTAACATCACATTCCTATTAATAATAACTACTAATAATTTTAAATACTAGTAATTATGAGTAACTACTCTTTAATTCAACCAATTCTGAATCCATGTAATTGTATTAACATGGAGATTTATGATAGTAAATAACCAATATGTATAATCACAAATATAGATTTGTGGCAATAAATAACCCATAAAGAGAATGAAAACTACTACATTTGGACTTTAATATTACAATTAGGGGTGTATGAAGTTCAGGGAGGACTAGCCCCTCCTCTGTGAGAGCTTGCTGAGCCCCTGAGCCCCTTTCAGGGCTGCTCATCCACCCTTGGTGTCTTCCTTCACCTACTTCTCACCTGTGGCTCTAAGAAACTATAGCACGCAGAGTAGCCACACCTCAGTAAACCATCTTGGCAGACTGGCTAAACCAGATTTAGGATAACCAGTTAGCTTCAAACCTGACAGTGAGTTAGGAGATGTCTATCCCAAGCACGTGAAGACTTTCTCTGGTGGAATGGGTAGATGAGAACATTTTTTCCCCCCAGTGGCCATGAAGGTGGCTAAACCTGGTGCTGTGGAACTTTTAGAGCTTGGTTAGGTATCAAAGATGCCAAGGTCATCCACTTCATTCCTGGCTATTGCCAGTTGTCCTGATTTTTGTCTTGTCACTGGGCTTTGATGACTCAGGAAGAAAGAATAAGAATTTGCACAACTCTGCCTCACTTAAATCCAATTAATGCATAAGTCAAGATATCACCTGTGATGTCATTGATCCTCTTTGAAAACGAAGGACAAACAACATCATAGTCCCCAAAGTACTTATAGAGGAGGTAGAAAAAGTGATGGAAAAAAAGACAAAAAGATGAGAAAAGTATCTAGTATAACATAATGTATACAAAGCAAGTCCATGCTAGAGACAAGGGCATTAAGAAGTTACTTCTCCAGGTATCTGGAAGAGGGAAATATACTGAAAGCATGAAGAAAAAAGTATTCCACATTATTATTAACCCCAAAAGTGACAAAATGAGTAAGTAGTCAAGAAGCTCTTAATTCAGATCTTGCCTCAGACACTAGCCCTGTGCTCCTGGGTAAAATACTTAATCTCCTTGTCTAATTTTCCTTATCTGTAAAATGGGATGATGATGTCCATCTTATCAATATCCCTCTTAAGGCATTGTGCCCAAAACTGCATATAATGCTACAGATGTGGTCTGAAGAATGTAGAGTATAATGGGATATTCATTATTCCTGTGAGATAAGCCTGTCTTTATGTGGCCCAAAATTACACG
Organism: Vombatus ursinus; assembly: GCF_900497805.2. Taxonomy (NCBI): domain Eukaryota; kingdom Metazoa; phylum Chordata; class Mammalia; order Diprotodontia; family Vombatidae; genus Vombatus; species Vombatus ursinus. The sequence goes on along the minus strand of NW_020954587.1, from coordinate 1,779,043 downwards.
AATGCTTTTGACTGCCACATAACATTGTTGAGTCATATTGAGCTTGCCATCCACTAAACCTAATCGTCCTCAGACCTCCCCCACCTCTAAACTAAACAGTTGTCTGATCATGTTTCTCTTATGTTGTACTTGTGAATTTTTTTTAACACAAGTATATGGCTTAACATATATTCCTGTTGAATTTTATCTTAAAAGATTCTTTTAGCCTGTTGAGATATTTTTGGATCATGACTCTGTTATGTATTATGTTAGTTATCCATCCCAGAATTTGTGTCACCCCCAAATGTTATAAGCTGCCGTCTATCCAAGTATTTAATAAAAATGCTAAATAGTAAAGAGCCAAGTATAAATGAAGTACTCTACTAAAGACCTCCTGCCAAACTGACATTGAATTCTTAATAACTGTTCTTCAATTCAACTGATTATGAATCCATATAATTATATTAGTATGTAGAGATCTAGCAGAGTTCTTCTCCTATCAGAAGAGTTAAGGTACATATAACACCACATGTAATCCCTGCTGTATTGTCTGCTACAGGAATAATATGAATTCAATGAAGCTACAGAAAATGAACTTGCATTCTAGTGAACCTCATAAAGGAATTATTTTATATACCTGTGCAATGCTATATAGAAATATGTATGTATGTATGCAAATATATATATATATATATAT
>NW_020954587.1:1772883-1778357 GCF_900497805.2 Vombatus ursinus | reverse complement strand
AAAAAAAAAATCAGACCATAGAATCTTACTTTGGTGACAAAGAAGATCAAAACATACATGAAGACAACAAAGTCAAAGCTCCTACATCCAAAGCCCCCAAGAAAAATATGAATTCGTCCCAGGCCATGGAAGAGCTCAAAAAGATGAGAAGCCGGGCAGCTAGGTGGCAGAGTGGATAGAGCACCAGCCCTGAAGTCAGGAGGACCTGAGTTCAAATCTGGCCTCAGACCAAACACTTGACACTTACTAGCTGTGTGACCCTGGGCAAGTCACTTAACCCCAATTGCCTAAAAAAAAAAATGGTGAGAAGCAAGGAAGAGAAGTAGAGGAAAAACTGAAAGAGAAATGAGAGGGATGCAAGAAAACCATAAAAAAAGAGTCAACAGCTTGCTAAAGGAGACCCCAAAAAATACTGAAGAAAATAACACCTTAAAAAATAGCCTAACCGAAATGGCAAAAGAGGTTCAAAAAGCCAATGAGGAGAAGAATGCCTTATAAAGCAGAATTGGGGGCAGCTAAGTGGTGCAGTGGATGGAGCACTGGCTCTGGACTCAGGAGGACCTGAGTTCCAATCTGGCCTCAGACACATAACACTCACTAGCTGTGTGACCCTGGGCAAGTCACTTAACCCCAATTGCCTCACCAAAAAAGAAAAAAAAAAGCAAAATTGGCTAAATGGAAAAGGAAGTTCAAAAGCTCACTGAAGAAAATCCTTTTTTAAAAATTGGAATAGAGGGCTCAGATTCTTATAATCTAGTCAATAGTTCACTAATGTTCAGACTCCTTAAGGGTCTGCCCAATGTGACAAATGTTCTAATAAACCTTGTCTTTGGCTGAAAGAAGGCTTGGGTCAAATCTTTCAGGCAAGACCTGCTTGTCATGATCTTGGGGTCCCAGCACCCCTAAACCTCTTAGATCTCATCAGTGTTACTGAAGTCAATCAATCAAGCATTTATTAAGTGACCACTATGTGCCAGGTACTGAGCTAACCCCAAACCAGTATATAGACATACTGGCATGCCCACTCTTTGCATGGGGTTCATGACAGTTGAAACACTGTAATTACCTACAGAGGATGTTGGAGGTGGCTGGTGATGAGGTAGGGATCTAGACCTCAAAAGGGAAAAACCCTGGACTTTCCTACTTGGCCAAATCTAGGCCTGAGGCTATAATCCTATCAACTGGCCTTTCCTTGTAGCTGCACCCAATCTCTCAATTCTATTACCCTTAATTTACCCTAGCCCTCCATTGTCTTACCTCCTTATGGTCCCAGGCCACTTCCCACCCTTAATCCTATCTAGGCTCCATCCTCCCCTGGCCACATGGTCCAGCTCCCTGGAGTTCTATTACCTCAAAGACTACTTAGCCACTCCTAGATCCCTCCCATAGTCTTTCTGTATATAAGGTCCATCATGTCTCCATTAAGATGCTTAGATTCTCACAATCTAGCCACTGCTCAGATTCTTATAATCTAGTCAATATCTTATTAGTGTTCAGACTCCTTAAGAGTCTACCCAATATGACAGATGTTCTAATAAACCTTCTCTTTGGCTGAAAGAAGGCTTGGGTCGAATTCTTTTGGGCAGGCCCGCATGTTGTGATTTTGGAGTCCCAGCACCCCTAAATCCCTAAACCTCAACATTTTGGTGGCCTGTACGAGGGAAACTACCTAACCCCAAGTTCTTCTCCAGCCAAGACTGGAAGGTATGTAAGCCTCCCCCACCCCTCCTTGCTCTGCAGTTGGGGTCACTCTCCAAGCACCAAGACTTGGAGGTGCTTTTCAGGCAGACAGTTACGAGGCTGTCTCACACTCGGCCTGACACTCTCAGGCTCTTGGTCCCTTGGGTCGATTTGAGGCCATGGACCTGGGTACACCTTCCACAGCATAGAGGACAAGGACGTTCACCCTATCTGGAAGTGTATGCCCAATTCTGTGAGTTCTCTCAGCTCTAGGGAATTGGGTAAAAATGCAGTTGCTTTTTGGTTCCCTGAGACTTATTTCCTTCCTTCCCCCTACAGGAAAAAGTTAGAACAGCTAAAAATATCTTGGCAGATTCTAGAGATTTTGTGATTGATCATTAAGGAGTTTTGTTTGTTTTGCTAGGCAGTGGGGTTAAGTGACTTGCTTAGGGTCACACAGCTAGTAAGGGTTATGTGTCTGAGGTCGGATTTGAACTCAGGTCCTCCTGAATCCAGGGCTAGTGCTGTATCCAGTGTGCCACCTAGCTGCCCCCTCATTAAGGAATTTTGAAATTCCTCCTTACAATCCTGGACACTCCTTTCTCCCACTCCCTTTCCTTGAGTCAAGAGGGTGTCTGTTAACCCCTGTCATAGGAGAAGAGAGTTTCACCCTTTATCCCTCACCTTTGATTTCACCCTCCCCCACCTGGGAAAGAAGGATGGGGGAGGGGCAGCAGCTACAGCATGGGCCCCACTGGCAATGGCCTTTGGCCCTGGGGCAACCTTTGTCTGGAAGCATCACCCAGGTTCAGCACATCCTGCCTAAGGTAAAGAAGCCAGTCTCAGAACTTGGGTAAGCACACCCTTTTTAAAGTTGTAGTTTTAACTGTTAATGAAATGTTCATCCTCTGTGTAAAGTAAGCTGGAAATGCATTTAACAAAATTGAAGTCACCTGATTGCTAATGGGTTCCTTTCAAGTTTCAAACTGGTGAAATTTTTGTATCAGTTATGTCAAACAACTTTTCATAGTTTTGTTACCACTACAATAATTTGCCTATTGTTGGTTATTGTTTTAATGTGTACACTTGCTAAAAAGCGTGTTTGGGTTTTGTCTTGCTGAGAATTTGCGAGCATATAGAAATAATCTCTAATGATTGGCTTTTTTACACTAGGACAAATTTAAGTTTGAGATGTAATTCCTGGAAAAGTTTTTTATGCTGTGATTAGTGAAACTTGCTGTGTGAGGTAAAAGCTCATGGGATTTTATTTTGAGTTGTCTCATGGATCTTAATAATCCATCGATAAATCAATAATCCACCATTTGAGATATGCCACAAGCTACTCAGAGAGAATGTGAAAGTGGTGGGAAGTCAGCATTGGGAAAAGCTGAGAGGAGAATTTTAGCCTCAATCTAAGATGGGATCCTTCTAGCTCAGTTTTCCCATTACGTTCCTCTGAAAGGGAATGTTACCCACCTGACTATTCCTGAGTCTGGCTATGAGGTGGATTTGATACTGCATGGTTGGAAAACTGAATTATCTGAATCCAAACAGAGCTAAGGATGTTTTATCCTCTCATATATGGGCAGTATATCTAGTCTCTGCTTTACATCTGGGACCTATAGTCTTTTCTGTCAGATTTGTGTCTTCCAGACGGCAGGCCATTCACATACAGTTAGTAGCAAACAATGGGTACCAGCCAATGTTCCCCCATTGTTCCATGGATGCAGCTTGTGCTGGGTTCCAGTCAACCCCCTCTTTGGGATCCCCTTGAGGCAGGGACAGCTCTATGCCCCTTCCCCTTGCCAGCAGGAAGCAGTTTCAGAAGCCAGGACCTTTGTCCCTTACCCCAAAAGAATTTGGGTCCTATTTGTTTGAGGGGGGAATGATGAGGTGGGGATCTAGACCCCAAAAAGGAAAACCCTGAACTTTGCCACATGGCCAAATCTCTGGCTTTGGCCTGAGGCTATAATTCCACTGATTGGCCTTTCATTGTAGCTACAACCAATCTCTCAATTTACCCTTAACCTAGCCTAGCCTTCCATTGTCTTACCTCCCTATGGCCTCAGGCCACTTCCCACCTTTAATCCTATCTAGGCTCCATTCTCCCTTGCCACTGGATACAGGTCCCTGGAGTTCTATTACCTCACAGACTACTTGGCCACTCCTAGATCCTTCCCATAGACTTTCTGTATATAAGGTCCATCTTGTCTCCATTAAGATGCTTAGATTCTTACAATCTAGCCACTGCTCAGATTCTTAAAATCTAGCCAATAGCTTACTAATGTTCAGACTCCTTAAGAGTCTGCCCAACATGACAGATATTCTAATAAACCTTTTCTTTGGCTGAAAAAAAAAGTTGGAATAGAGCAAATGGAAGCTAATGACTTCATGAGAAATCAAGAAATTATAAAACAATACCAAAAGAATGAATAAATAGAAGGCAATGTAAAATATCTCATTGGAAGAGCAACTGACCTGGAAAATAGATCCAGGAGAGATAATTTAAAAATCATTGGACTACCTGAAAGCCATGATCAAAAAAGAAAAAGCCAGGACATCATCTTTCAAGAAATTATCAAGGAAGACTGCCCTGATATTCTAGAACCAGAGGATAAAGTAGAAATTGAAAGAATATACTGATCACCTCCTGAAAGACATCCTCAAAGGAAAATTTCTAGGATTATTATAGTCAAATTCCGGAGTTCCCCGGTCAAGGAGAAAATATGGCAAGCAGCCAGAAAGAAACAATTCAAATATTGTGGAAATACAATCAGGAGAACACACTATTTAGCAGCTTCTACATTAAGGAATTGGATGGCCTGGAATATGATATTCCGGAGGTCAAAGGAAGTAGGATTACAGACAAGAATCACCTACCCAGCAAGACTGAGTATAATCCTTCAAGGGGAAAATGGGCATTCAGTGAAATAGAGGACTTTCAAGCATTCTTGATGAAAAGACTAGAGCTGAATAGAAAATTTGACTTTCAAATACCAGACTCAAGAGAAGCATGAAAAGGTAAACAGGAAAGAGAAATCATAAAGGACTTATTCAAGTTGAACTGTTTACATTCCTAAGTGGTTTTTTTGTTTGTTTGTTTTTGTTTTTTTGGTGAGGCATTTAGGGTTAAATTATTCACCCAGGGTCACACAGCTAGTGAGTATCATGTGTCTGAGGCCGGGTTTTGAACTCAGGTCCTCCTGACTCCAGGGCCAGTACTCTATCCACTGTGCCACCTAGCTGCCCTACATTCCTACATGGAAAGATGGTTTTTGTAACTCATGACACATGAGATCTTTCTCAGTATTAGGGTAATTGGAGGGAAAATAAATATAAATATAAATGAATATATATGTGTGTATATATATATATATACGTATACACACACACACACACACACACACACACACATATATATATATATATATATATATACATACAGAGGGCACAGGGCGCCCTCAAATCAAAGGAGTTTCTTTTGTTTGGTTTTAAGATAAGGAGACTTGAACGTGTTTCTAGGCAAGTTGGAAGTAACCAGCACATTGTGGGGGGAGGGGGAGGGGAGGGAAGAAAGATTAAACAAACAAATTGAGACAGAGAGAAGAACTGCTTCATGGGATAAGATCCTAGGCAAAACATGAGGAGGTGAGGTCAAAGAAACGAGTAGGGAAGAAAGAGGAAGGAAGGAAGGAAGGAAGGAAAGAAGGAAGGAAGGAAGGAAGGAAGGAAGGGAAGGAAGAAAAGGAAAGAAAGAAAGAAAGAAAGAAAGAAAGAAAGAAAGAAAGAAAGAA
>NW_020954587.1:1770503-1772873 GCF_900497805.2 Vombatus ursinus | reverse complement strand
AAAGAAAGAAAGAAAGAAAGAAAGAAAGAAAGAAAGAAAGAAAGAAATTTGTGGATGAAGGGATGTAGATTTTTTTTTGAGGCATGGAGAAAGAAGGAATTCAAACCAAATGGCCTTAATCTTTTTTTTTTTTCAGTAAAGTAATCATGGAGGTCATATGTTAAGAAACAGAGATATCTGTGTCATGTACAAAATTTTCCTGATGGGGAAAGCAAACCTAAGATTTTATTTCTTGATTAGGTGAAAGACTGATGGCAGCCAGAAGTACTGAATCTAAAAACAAGTGATAGGGTATGTTTCGATAAGAAGAAAATTCTGAGAATTGAATTAGAGGCTCAGTTAAGGAGAGAATGTAATAAAGTTTTCTCCTGAGGTGAGATGGTAGAGCACTGAAATACCCAGTCCTGATGGAAGCCAGATGGGTGTAGTAGATACAACTCAGAGACTATCCAGCTCTAAAATTCATTCCCTGTGTGACCCTGAGGAATTACTAAAATTCTCTAGGCCTCCATTTCCTCATATGTAAAATAAGGGGGATGGATTAGATGACCACAACAAAATCTATGATCTTAGATCTCATTAACTCCTGAAATTTATGGTGGCTTCAACAGCTAAATTAGGGATATCAGTAAAAGATTCCTGGATTGGGTAACATAATAATCCTATACTCTGTGTCATATTCATCTTTTATTTTTTTCATTAAATGCTAGCAAAGTCCTTAAAAAATGTCTCCAAATTAACTAAGGATATAAATATAGCTAACATTTCTTATAGCACTTTAAGGTTCACAAAGCACTTTACATATATCGTCTCATTTTATTCCTGCAGGTAGTTATTATTCCCATTTTATAGGAGAAGAAATTTAGATAAAAAGAAGTCAAATAATCTATCAATGGTCAAACAGCTAATATGTAACAGACAGGATTTGAACCCTGTTTTTCTGGGATAGGCCTGACTTAAGCTGGTAGTCTTATCATTTCAGTTAAATATTGGAAGAAAATGAAAGAGTCAATCTTTAACAAAACGTGATTTACTTAGCCATATTACAAAGAAGGACATTCAACAAAGATAGGTATTAAGAATCCTTTAAATTAATTCAGTTGACTGAAGGTCTCATCATTATCTACTAGCTAAGCATTTGAGAACCCCTCCAGCTCTTCATGTCTACTTTGCACTCAGAGAATAAAGAATAACTTCAATAGCCTGAGCCAACCAACTCTCCAGGAATGGCTCAAAACTTTTTTTTAAAATTTATTTATTTATTTAGTTTTTAGTTTTCAACATTCACTTCCACAAGATTTTGAGATAAAAATTTTCTCCCCATCTCACCCCTCCCCCACTCCAAGACGGCATGCATTCTGAACACCCCTTCCCTCAATCTGCCCTCCCTTCTATTACCCCGCCTCTCTTATCCCCTTCCCAATCTATTTTCCTATAGGGCAGGAAAAATTTCTATACCCCACTGCCTATATATCTTATTTCCCAGTTGCATATAAAAACAATTTCTAACATTTGTTTTTAAAACTTTTGGGCTCCAAATTCTCTCCCTTCCTCCCTCCCCACCCACCCTCATTGAGAAGGCAAGCAACTTGATACAGGTTATAAATGTGCAGTCATGCAAAACACTTCTATAACAGTCATGTTGTTAAAAACTAATTATATTTCCCTTCATCCTAATTCCATCCCCCCCATTTATTCTATTCTCTCCTTTGACCCTGTCCCTACTCAAAAGTGTTTGCTTCTGATAACCCCCTCCCCCAATCTGCCCTCCCTTCTAACATCCCACCCTCTCTTATCCCTTTCCCCCCTATTTTCCTGAAGGGTAAGATAGATTTCCATACCCAATTGAAAGTGTATGTTATGCCCTCCTTAAGCCACATCCAATAAGAGTAGGATTCACTCATTCCCTCTCACCTTCCCATACTTGCCCTCCACTGTAAAAGCTTTCCTTGTCTGTTCTATGTGAGAAAATTTACCCCATTCTACCTCTCCCTTTCTTCTTCTCCCAGTATAATCCTCTCTCACCACTTAATTTTATTTTTAGATATCATCCCTTCATCTTTAATCAAATACCAGATACCAATCAAAAAACAAAAAATCAGTACTTCTGGCTGCCATCAGTCTTTCACCTAATCAAGAAATAAAATCTTAGGTTTGCTTTCCCCATCAGGAAAATTTTGTACATGACACAGATACCTCTGTTTCTTAACATATGACCTCCATGATTACTTTACTGAAAAAAAAAAAAAGATTAAGGCCATTTGGTTTGAATTCCTTCTTTCTCCATGCCTCAAAAAAAAATCTACATCCCTTCATCCACAAATTTCTTTCTTTCTTTCTTTCTTTCTTTCTTTCTTTCTTTCTTTCTTT